>NW_015506273.1:53324-60770 GCF_001515645.1 Sinocyclocheilus grahami | reverse complement strand
TTCTTCTGACTACTCTACTGAGAGAAGAAGACTGAACGAGTTCAGCGCGCTCTTGGAGAGCTCTTCGTGTTGGTGGTACGGCGCTTCAGCGGTGGTGGTTTTCCCGTGTCGTGTGGGTTGCACACATCGGGCTGCACTACCCCCTGTTTGTATTGCAGGCGGCCATCTCCCCTGTGCGCTTCAGTATGCTAAAAGAGCTTTTTCCCTAAAAGAGCATTCACGGGTGCGTCTTTTTAAAGACGACGTTGCGTGGCAAACTCGACGTTATGTCTTTGTAAAGACGATGTGGGTCTTGCTATAGACAACGTATCACCCGGGCATTTCTGGATGCGGTCGTTACCTGGCACTGGGTGATGGTCATGATCGCTGCTTCACGTGTCTGAGCATTAAAAAACACGCTGAGGTGGCATTTGTGTATGAGTCATGTTCTCATTGCGGGAAAATTACCATCTCAGAGTCGCGGGCCAAGCGCTGTTCCTCAAAGGGGCGGAGCTCCATTGCCTCTGCCTCGATCTAGCTCTCGTCGTGGCGGCAGTCATTCGAGAGCTCTTCGTGTTGGTGGTACGGCGCTTCAGCGGTGGTGGTTTTCCCGTGTCGTGTGGGTTGCACACATCGGGCTGCACTACCCCCTGTTTGTATTGCAGGCGGCCATCTCCCCTGTGCGCTTCAGTATGCTAAAAGAGCTTTTTCCCTAAAAGAGCATTCACGGGTGCGTCTTTTTAAAGACGACGTTGCGTGGCAAACTCGACGTTATGTCTTTGTAAAGACGATGTGGGTCTTGCTATAGACAACGTATCACCCGGGCATTTCTGGATGCGGTCGTTACCTGGCACTGGGTGATGGTCACGATCGCTGCTTCACGTGTCTGAGCATTAAAAAACACGCTGAGGTGGCATTTGTGTATGAGTCATGTTCTCATTGCGGGAAAATTACCATCTCAGAGTCGCGGGCCAAGCGCTGTTCCTCAAAGGGGCGGAGCTCCATTGCCTCTGCCTCGATCTAGCACTCGTCGTGGCGGCAGTCAGGCGGATGCTACTTCAGGCAGTAGCACAGGCGTTCTGAGGGTAACAGTGATGGCAAACCCTCCAGAGAACCAACTCTCAGGGGACCATCGCTCCTCTTGCACTCTGCAACCAGTTGAGCTGCCAACGGAGCGTGCTGGGCCCTCTACAAGGAGCGTACCAGCAGTATCCTTTGGAGCTCCTCCCGACGACCGGATGTCGATCGCTGCATCGGAGGGTGAGCCGGAGCTTTCTGGAGAGGAAGATTCGGCTGCGCTGCTGTCCTCTGGGACTGTAGCAATGCCTGAATCAGATCCAGAAATAACGGCTATGCTTTCCCGGGCCTCCGAGAGGGTAGGGCTCAAGTGGAAATCCCCACCGCGTCCTGAGCCCTCGAGGCTGGACGATTGGTTTCTCGGGGTGGCTCGCGCTGGTTCTCAGCACCCAGCCTCGGTGCCTTTCTTCCCGGAGGTTCATGAGGAGCTCACCAGGTCATGGATGGCAACTTTTACTGCCGGAAACCGATCTGCTGGTTCCTCCTCCCTCACCACCCTTGATGGTGGTGCAGCTAGAGGGTATACGGGGGTCCCCGCGGTGGAGCGGTCGGTTGCGATGCAGTTGTGTCCTAATACCGCCTCCACCCGGCAGTGTGAACCATGCCTCAACTCCCAGGTCTGTAGGTACTCGTCTGGCCAGCGATGCTTATACGGCCTGTGGAAGCTGAAGCTGCCTCCGCCTTACACGCTACGGCGTTACTGCAGGCTAAGGCACTGAAGGACCTGCACGAGGGTGGTCACAACCCAGAAGTTCTGGCCCAGCAGCTCTCGGCTGCACAGAAGCAGACTGAGACGCACACCCTGCCCCGGCGGGCAGCTGCTGCCTCCACCCATCCGCCGGCTGCAGCACCACAGCCTGCTCATCACAGAGGGTGGCCCCCTGCATCCGCCTAGCACCACATCTGCAGCAGCCTCCAGCAAGTGGCACCATGGAGATGGGCCCCACCTGTCCGGGCCACCGTCAAACCTGGCGGTTAGCAGAAGAGCAAGAGGCCCCGGGACGGGCGACCCAGAGAGGGAGGAAGCTGCTCTTGGGGGATGGTGAAGGCACCTCTCCCTCCCCCGGAGGAGGGCCGGGTGGAGAATCTGGAAAATCTCGACAAGAGAGCAGTTTTCTCTGTCCCTGGGTCCCGGGAGGGTATGGAGAGTCACGGACAGACCAACACCGGACCACACTCATCCTCCTCCTTTGCCAGCAGGCAGCACCGGGCGGTTCGAGAGCGTCAATGAAGGCCCTACTCAACGAAGGCCTTGGCACCCTCTGCCAACCTGTGGAACCAGGTAAGCGTTGCACCGCACACTCAGACCCCTCTTCGGTCCACTCACAAGCCGCCCGAGTTGGGTCCCTGCATTCCACCTCGCTGCCCCACTGCGGGTACGGCGGTGGTTCCGTTGGTCCCGCTTGCACGGTATCTGGGTGCCTGGCTAGTACTACCCAGCCTGTCTCGCTGGCTTCTGCGGATCATCAGCTTTGGCTATGCGATTCAGTTCGCCCGGCGTCCCCCCAAGTTCAGTGGCATCCGCTTCACAACAGTGAAGGTGGCCGATGCTCCTGTCTTGCGGGCGGAGATCGCAGTCCTACTGGCGAAGGATGCGATAGAGCTGGTCCCTCCAGCCGATTTGAAGACTTCATTGTACCCAAGAAAGGCGGTGGGTTATGACCAATCTTGGACCTATGTGTCTTGAACCGGGCCCTTCACCGGTTACCGTTCAAGATGTTGACGCAGGAACGCATCTTTGGGTGCATCCGTCCCCGATATTGGTTTGTAGCGATCGACCTGAAGGACGCGTACTTCATGTGTCGTCCCTTCCACACCACAGATTATTGTTGCAGTTCACATCCGAAGGACAAGCATATCAGTACGAGGTCCTGCGCTCCGGGCTGTCCCTGTCGCCCCGTGTCTTCACGTAAGTTGCGGAGGCACCCCTTGTTCCCCTGAGAGAACAGGGCATTAGCATTCTCAACTACCTCGACGACTGGCTCACATTAGCTCAGGATCAGTTGTGCGAACACAGGGACTTGGTGCTCTCGCACCTCAGCCAGTTGGGCCTTCGGGTCAACGGGGAAAAGAGCAAGCTCTCCCCGACGCAGAGGATCTCTTTTCTCGGTATGGAGCTAAACTCGGTCGAACAGACAGCATGCCTCACGCAGGAACGTGCTCAGTCAGTGTTAAACTGCTTGAATACATTCAAGAGCAGGATGGCGGTCCCACTGAAACAGTTTCAGAGGCTCCTGGGGCATATGGTAGCTGCGGCGGCAGTCACATCGCTGGAGCTGCTTCATATGAGACCGCTTTAGCACTGGCTCCATGGCCGAGTTCTGAGGTTGGCGTGGCAACGCGGCACTCACCGGGTCCAAGTTACACCGGCCTGCCGCCAGACACCTCGACGACTGGCTCACATTAGCTCAGGATCAGTTGTGCGAACACAGGGACTTGGTGCTCTCGCACCTCAGCCAGTTGGGCCTTCGGGTCAACTGGGAAAAGAGCAAACTCTCCCCGACGCAGAGGATCTCTTTTCTCGGTATGGAGCTAAACTCGGTCGAACAGACAGCATGCCTCACGCAGGAACGTGCTCAGTCAGTGTTAAACTGCTTGAATACATTCAAGAGCAGGATGGCGGTCCCACTGAAACAGTTTCAGAGGCTCCTGGGGCATATGGTAGCTGCGGCGGCAGTCACATCGCTGGAGCTGCTTCATATGAGACCGCTTTAGCACTGGCTCCATGGCCGAGTTCTGAGGTTGGCGTGGCAACGCGGCACTCACCGGGTCCAAGTTACACCGGCCTGCCGCCAGACCTTCACCACGTGGTCAGACCTTGCGTTTCTTCGGGCAGCAGTGCCCCTAGAACAGGTCTCCAGGCATGTTGTGGTTCACACGGATGCCTCTACCACCGGCTGGGGGGCCACGTTTGTCAGGGGTTTGGAAGGGACACCAACTGCACTGGCACATCGATTGCCTCGAGTTGCTGGCTGTGCTCCTTGCCTTGATCCGTCTCAAAGGGCGCTTACAAGGGAAGAATGTACTAGTCCGCACGGACAACACTGCGAACATCAACCGACAAGGTGGTCTGTGCTCCCGTCGCATGTCACAACTCGCCCGCCACCTCCTCCTTTGAAGTCAGAAGCTTCTGAGGTCGCTTTGTGCTGTTCACATTCCTGGGCTGCACAACCGGGCAACCGACGAGCTGTCACGTGCTGTGCTCCTGAGAGAATGGAGACTGGAGGTCCAGCTGATTTGGAGACGTTTCAGAGCCACTCAGGTAGACCTGTTTGCCTCTCCAGAAGCCTCTCACTGCCATTTGTTCTACTCCCTGACCGAGGAAAGACTCAGCACTGATGCACTGGCACACACTGATGCACTGGGCCTTTGCAAATATGCATTTCCCCCAGTGAGCCTTCTTGCACAGACACTGTGCAAGGTCAGGGAGGACGAGGAGCGGGTCCTGTTAGTGCGCCCTATTGGCCCACCCAGACCTGGTTCCAAGAACTAATGCTCCTCCCGACAGCCCCTCCTTGGCCGATTCCTCTGAGGAAGAATCTACTGACTCAGAGACGGGGTACCTTATGGCATCCGCGTCCAGACCTCTGGAAACTTCATGTCTGGTCCCTGGATGGAACGCGGGGGTTCTAGGTGACCTACCCCAAAAGGTAGTTGACACCATCACTTCAGCAAGAGCACGCTTACGCTTGGAAGTGGAACCTGTTCGTCGAGTGGTGTTCTTCTCACCGAGAAGACCCCCGAAGATGCCCGATCAGAGTCGTGCTGTCCTTTTTTCAGCAAGGGTTGGAGCGAGGGCTGTCTCCCTCCACCCTCAAAGCTATGTCACTGCGATCACTGCTAACCACGACCCCGTAGAAGGGACGTCGCTGGGGAAGCATGACCTGATCATCAGGTTCCTTAGGGGGGCGAGAAGGCTAAATCCTCCACGGCCCCCCTCTATACCCTCTTGGGACCTGACTCTAGTGCTCACAGTACTACAGCAGGGCCCATTTGAGCCTTTGCAGACAGTTGAGCTGAAGTTTCTGTCAATGAAAACTCTGCTCCTGCTTGCACTGGCCTCCATCAAGAGGGTAGGGGACCTGCACGCATTTTCAGTCAATGATTCGTGCCTAGAGTTTGGGCCGGCTGACTCCCAGGTAACCCTGAGGCCCCAGCCCGGCTATGTGCCCAAGGTTCCCCCTACTCCCTTCAGGGATCAGGTGGTGAGCCTGCAAGCGCTGCTCCCAGAGGAGGCAGACCCAGCCTTAGCTTTGCTGTCCCATCCGAGCATTAAGATGCTACGTAGACCGGACACAAAGCTTCAGGATCTCAGACCAGCTCTTTGTCTGTTATGGAGGCCGGCAGAAGGGGAATGCCGTCTCTAAGCAGAGGATGGCCCACTGGTTAGTGGATGCCATCACCCTGGCTTATCAGGCACAGGGTGTGCCCTGCCCGCTCAGGTTGTGAGCTCACTCTACTAGAAGTGTTGCATCCTCCTGGGCATTGGCTCGTGGTACCTCGCTGACAGATATTTGTAGAGCTGCGGGCTGGGTGACCCCTAACATGTTCGTTAGGTTCTATAGCGTTCATGTGGAGCCGGTATCCTCCTGTGTTCTCACCTCAAATGGGTAGAAGCACTGAGTAGCCCCGGCTTCGGGTCGGCTTGCTATAACTGCTCCAGAGTGTCCATACAGTAGACCCGGTTGAGCTCCTCCGTCCCCTCGGCAGCCAGACGTGGCGGAGCATCCGGCGCCAGGCCCTCAACCGATGAATTCGTGAGAACGGGTAGAGGGCTGGGTTCCATATGTAGAGACCTAAGTGGATCCCATATGTGTAAAGTCCACGGTATAGCCTCAGAACCCGTGTTTCCCCGGCAGACTTCTGCCATTTCTAAGAGGGTTACAAACACCTCCAATCTTCCATATGCACCTAAACGGATGTTCATATGTGTAAATGCTTCCGAAACCTCCTTCGGGAAGGATGGGGCTTCTTGTTCCAAGTGGTACAGGTACGTTTTCCCAGTGTTATCCAGTTCTGCTGCCTACTTATACTCAGCGGCAGCTGGATGCAATAATCGTATGCCAATGTGCATTGGCTCGTTTAGTTTACACTCGAAGTAGATTGGTCTCTCTAAGCGAGATCCCAATTTGTCGGTCATCCAACGTGACGTCTCCGTTCCCTCCTTCAGGGAACGAGGGTTACCATACATAACAGAGTTGTTCTTCTTTTATCAGGAACTTGCATTATATTAACTAGTAGTGTTATATTAACCAGTAGTAGTATCATGATAAACCCTAACCCTACCCCCAAAATTTCAGTAAAACCTTTTTTTTTAAATTAAGAAATACCTTTTTATAGATGAAATTTTTTTCTCACTGAATTTTGGTGGTTCATCTTTTGACCAGTCACTCTTCACAGATGGAGAGCTGGACACACATGAGCCTGGTCTTACACTAATGACACAAAGAACAGAGAAAAAAAAACACTTTACTATAAGAGATTCATCAGTCTCATTATGAGACTTAATGTAATTACATGCAGTATAGCCGTACTTTTATCTTTCTCATGACTATGCATGGATGATAGGACTGCATCAACTAATCAAAAATTAAAATAATTAATTAATTGTGTCGACAGAAAACATCCGCCGGTCATGTCAATTTACAGTAGTGAATAATGCATTTCTATGGACAAAACACATGGCATATGTTTATATTTAACCCTTTTTGTACAAAATGCATAGTGTAGCCTCCATAGATACACAGAAAGAAAGAAAGAATTGCTGTGAATCAGAGCGATACTGAGCTAACCACCATCTGCATAGACAGCAAACCCAACCGCAAGTTTAGCGGTACCACACACAATGCAAATGTTTACAAGGTGACAACACAGAATTTATAAAAGAGGCTTCTACATGTTGAAATTATGTACTATTCATATAGCATAATAGTACATTCCTATGGTCAATTCTGCACCTAAAGCACCTAATACAGATACTGTTGGACAAATGCACCATGATTTAATCAATGCACATCGAAGTCAAACATATTTACAGTACTCTTTATTAGTTAAATGTTCTGCTTGCAGTTAAATTGACTTTTCATTTTGTCAAGCAGAGAGCAGAGAATTTAGCTAATGTTACGCTGTAATGCAAAACACATTAAATACCTTTTGGTAGGTGATGGTTTTTTCTCACTGAATTTCGGTGGTTCATCTTTTGACCAGTCACTCTTCACAGACACAGAGCTGAGCACGTCTGAGCCTGATCTTTGTCTAAGAACACAAAGAACAGAGAGAGAGAAAGATAGACAGAGACGTTGACTTTTACAAACGTATTATTCTACAAAAAAAAAAAAAAAAAAAAAAAATAAAAAAAAAATTAAACTGTATTCCTACATGTTTAGAAAA
>NW_015506273.1:52239-52895 GCF_001515645.1 Sinocyclocheilus grahami | reverse complement strand
GGAAAAATATCTTCAGATACAGAAAGTTGAAATATCCATTTAGTGTCAGTTTTTCTTTTCAATTGATTCAAATGTAAAGTTTAGACACATATGTAATACAATATTTTTCCCTAATCAAAAACTAGTTTTCACAACCCTTTAATAAGGAATCAATTCCGCAATCTTTAGGAATCACCTTTAACTGAGAAAGATTAAGCAATACAACCCCATTCTTCAAAGTGTGATTTACAAAATTAGCAATTGATGGTGGCAAGAAAAATGTAAAACCCCTAACGAGCCCATCTTTAATTCTGACAGAATGTAAACCAACCTGATCAGCCAATGACTGTATAGTCTTCCATTGACCTAATATTAATCAGATCGATAATCTTAGTGATACCAGCAATTTTGCACCTAAAGCACCCAATTTAGACACTGATGAGCTTTGATTAAATCATGGTGCATTTGTCCTTCAAAGTCCAACTTATTTACAGTACTCTTTATTAGTTAAACGTTCTGCTTGCAGTTGAAATGGCTTTCATTTTGTCAAGTTGTATCACATACACACTACAGTGGTGAATTTAACAAATGTTATGCTGTGATGCAAAACACACGAAATACCTTTTGGTAGATGATGGTTTTTTCTCACTGAATTTCGGTGGTTCATCTTTTGACCA
>NW_015506273.1:0-51927 GCF_001515645.1 Sinocyclocheilus grahami | reverse complement strand
AGCTCATTGATATAATATGAACACCACAAATAAGTATAAAAAAGTAATTCAAGATAATTTTGTAGAATATTTTATGCGGAGTACAAATACAAACAGCTGTGCATTTATTTGTGCTTCAATTATAGCTGTTACAGGATATGTGAGTATTTGTGTAATGTAAGGTCAGCTTACAAAAGCATGTATAATATTTTTGTTCATTTTGTTGTGTGTAATAGTGAATTACGGCATGCAACTGACACTTGAGAGTGAAATGAAACTGTGGTGAGCAGTGTTGGGCAGTAACACATTACTTAGTAAAGCGTTACTGTAATTTGATTACTTTTTTAGTAACGGAGTAATTTAACGAGTTATAATTTTCAAAATAGTAATTAGAGTATTACAAGCCGAGGTCTCTATGCATTAATGCCGCGTTACATTGCTGACAGAACGCAGTGTTTTATAATCTAGATAGTAAAAAGGATGTAGCACACGCACTGTCGAGTCCAGTGCCAGTGGATTAGAGACCTGCTCTCCCGCGAGACCCGTCGCAAGAGAGTGTGACGCGAGTAGACGATCGTGTGTGTGCAGGATGCGGGAGAATAAAATTATTCACGGGACTCCCGCAAAATAGAAATATCTAAACATAAAATATCTAAAACAAATAAATTGTTATTCATCTATTGCACAAAAGCAACAAGAAGTAATATAAAATAAAAACGATTAACAGGCGCAAGCATAGGCAGAGTTTCTATTTAGGCTATAAACGTGTTTGCTGCGTTGAGCAATGTTGATTTCTGGAACGGAATGGCCAGTCAGGAGTGCAGTGATGAAATGTGCATGCTCACGTATCCTCTCATTATAGCACATAGCATTCAAACTGGAATGATATAGTGCTTTGGACACTTTTTTTTCTCGATGTTTGATCAACTACAAAAAACCAAATACATTTTGTTAACAGGAGACAATACAGTGCACGACATAAATGAGTTCATCTCCTCTGAAACTTAACAAATTCAGCAATTATTCTTTACTTAGAAGACACGTTAGGGTTCTTTAGAGATATAATATTCCAGCAAGTCTGCTTGTTCAGTAACCAAAGAAGAATGTTAAAATTATTCAGGAAAATAAAATTTTCTTATCAAAGTCATAAAATGTTGTGTTGCAAAAATGAGTACACCCTCCTAAAAGTTACTAAATAAAACTAAAAATATATATAATTCTGGTATAAGGTTAAGGCAATTATTGATCAACAGGTATGTATGTTGGACCAAAATTGTTAAAAATAAGTAATTTCTTGACAATTAAAAGTGTTAGCCCACTGAATCACGCTCAGACTTAATGTTGGCAACAATGAAACCACTAGAGAGAGAACTGGGAATTTTTTAATATAAAAGAGGACCATGGTACATGAGGTATACCAAAGTATTGTTTTAAGTGTGAAAATATGGCAAAAGTAAAAGAGAAATTTAAAAACAATGGACTTGTGAAAAGGCCCCTGAAATAATTAGGTCTTCACTTTAAGCTTTAATTTAGTGATGAGTGAGTTTTTGCTAGAAAAAGAGCAGGAGAAACACCAATAAAATGTCTCAGAGCCAGCAAAAGTGACACTTTATCCTAAAAGAGTAAGATGCAGCCTGCAGAAGTGACATGCATGGTTGTTTATCCACACCAGAACTACCGACTGTAGCCAAAGCACAATAAACTCATTCAGCTTTTTCCAAGGCCCATATTTACAAAATATAAACTTCTAGGAATCCATACTCTGGTCTCATGAAACCAAGTCAATTATTTTGGATAATTCCCTCTCCTCATTCCCTGCATTGTTGGGATTTTTTTTTCAATATGACAATGAAGATGGGAAAATCCTTCAGTGTCATGAACTTGTACACTCAGGGTCAAGAAGGGTCAGAGCAGTGTACTTAGAGTTATGGAGGGCATATTAAGTAATAGAACAGTACACTTTGTTGAATTTAAATCTAGGGTGTACTCATTTCTGCAGTCCTTCATTTAAACCAGTGGTTCTCAAAGTGTGGTACGAGTACCACTAGTGGTACTCAGGCTCCCTCTAGTGGTACCACTAAATTAAATATAAATTAATGTTAAAACACAATCCCCCGGTTTCACAGACAAGGCTTAAGCCTAGTCCTAGACTAAAATCTAAGTCGGAGCTTTTCCAACTGAATTTTTTTTTTTTATATATATCAGTGCCTTTGTTTTGTCCCAAGATGCACACCAGTAATGTTTTTTTTTTTTTTTTTGCTTTTCTAAGCACGTTTATAAAAATTGCTTAAATGTTCTAATTTAACTATGATCTAATCCTGGCTTAGTCTAAGCCCCGTCTGTGAAACCGGGCCAATACATTTTAATTTAATCTTTATTTGAGTAAAGTTTTTTGTTGTTGTTGTTTTACATTTAAGTACAGTACAATTTTGATTTAACTTTTAGGTACAACACATTTTAATTTAATCAAGTTTTTTTATTTACCTATTTGTAAGCACAGTGCAGTGTTAATGTTCAAACTGTGTATTTACAATGTTAAAGTGGCTGACGACAATAAATATTCTTATTAGGAATAAAACTTCCTCGTTTTTGAACTGTGCAGAGCTTTATTTGAATAGTTAGACTGTATTTTAATGTTGATCATTATGGTGGTACTTGGAGAGCCAAATATTTTCTGAAGTGGTACTTGGTATAAAAAGTTTGAGAATCACTGATTTAAACAAAATTGGCTAAGTTACTTATTTTACAGATATTATTGGCATATATTTCTCTGTTTTTATTATATGTTTAATACATTTTAATTTTGCCATCTTTCTTTGAATTATATTAATGATCATTAAGAAAATACATCTTTTATATTTAATCATATATTTAATATGTATATTGATTATACTATTATTATTATAATATTAATATTTTATATTTAATATACAAATATAATATAATTATATATTTAAACCACCACTGGCTCTGCACCCCTTTACCTAAATGCATTACTTCAGATTTATGTGCCCTCTAGAAGCTTGCGTTCTGCAAGCGAACAATGCTTTTATTGTGCCACCTCAAATAAGCACAAAATCACTTTCACTGACTTTTAAATTTAATGTTCCCTCCTGGTGGAATGACCTGCCTAAATCAATCCCAGCAGCTGAGTCCTTAACCATCTTCAAGAATCGGCAAAAAAAAACATCTCTTCCATCTTTATTTGACCCTCTAACTCAAGCACTCTCTGTTCTAATTCTATTATTTTAGACTTGCACTCTATTAATGGTCTGTGTAACCTTTTACAGTTCTTTGATCAATTCGCACCTTCAAAATGTACCAAATGAAAAGTTGGCTTTAATGCCAGTAAATTTTGACCTTTGGAAACAGGCTTATAAATCATACAGAATGATGTTTTCTATTATGGCGAGATTAGGTACTTTTGTATGCAAGTATGTAAGTGATTCTGCATTGTTCTCCAGACACTAATAAGTGAGTTAAATTGTTGTACTGTGTATAGTGTTGGGTTTTTCTTGTGCATCAGCAAAAAGCATTTTTGTATATTTGTTTTAGAGATTGTTTTGTCAATAAATGTAGAGGGTTTTCCATTTTGTGTTTGTGTTGATTGTTGCTAGAGATATGACATTGAAGTACATTGAAATGATATTGAAGTATATTTTAGTTCACATTAATTGCTTATTCAGAAGAAGATATTTACTATATTTCAAAGCACATATAAAATATACTAAAGTCCCATTTAAGTGGTTCAAAAATATCACTCAAAAGTTCAACTAATTGCAATTAATGTAGTTTTAAACTGTAATATATTTGAAATCAAGTACAAATAATATGCATGTAGGTGGTCGAAAACATTACATTTAATTCACACTTAAGTGTTAACTGACATTAAAGTATATTTTAGTTAACATTAATTGCTTGTCAGTACATTAGTAGTACACTTTAAAGGGGTCATATAATGCTATTTCAATTTTTCCTTTCTCTTTGGAGTGTTACATGCTCTTGGTGCACAAAGAAGATCTGTAAAGTTGCAAAGACTAAAGTCTCAAATCCAAAGAGATATTCTTTATCAAATTTAAGAGTCAACCACGCCCCCTAAAACGGCTCATTACACAGAGCAACAACAATGTACATTATGTGGAAAATAATGTGTTTTTTTAACCTTAAACTGCATAAATACATTGCATTACACCAAATACACAAAATAATGTTATTTTTAGCAATGTCATATGACCCCTTTAACCATATTTTAAAGACACTAGAAGCAATTATGAAAGTACATATAAAGATGTACTAAAGTCCCACTTCACTCAAAACCAATCACTCAAAAGTTCAACTTATTGCATTTAATATAACTTTAAAATGTGACACATTTGAAATTAATTACAAATACGATGTACTTAAGTGGCGAAAATAGTACACTTAATTTGCACTTATGTGTGTACTTTTAAAGTATATTATTTCCACAATAAGTACACTTTTTAAAAGTATACTTAAGTGCACTTCTTTTTCACAAGGGTATACCCTTTATGAACACTTTACGAACACGATCTCAATAAATTCTGGCAATGAGTGTTAGCAAGTCTATTACCTAAATCATTTAATTGACAATGCTGAGAAATACACCCGCTGTTTTTAAGGTTTTGTTCACAGGAAAAAAATGAAAGTTCAGTAAAGGATTCTTTGAAAGCAGACTTACCCATGTTCGTCGGGAAGACTCATCTCAGACGGAGAGTCCTTTCCTCGGTCCCCTGACATACTGCAGCTACACAGCCAGTGCAAACATCAGCACTGCTTTGTGAAGAGTGTCAGCTGTTCAGCTTGACCTGAAGATAACAATGTTACTGAGATGAATAACATGGCATTTCAGAGGGACGAATGAAAAAGAAAAAGATTATTATAGATCATTCCACAAAACACATGGCCTAAAAGTGCTATGCAGGAAATAAACACAGAGTCAGTACTTTGCTACTGACATTGATAACCAACAATACTTTACTTTATGTATTGGAGTCTTTAAATACTCTTACCTTTACCCAACTTTTTCCTATCTTGTTGTATCATAGTGCTTTTGAAATAAGAGTAATTTACTATTTGTACTAAACGTAATATGATATACTACATGAAGCAAAACATTTGTTTTGTTAAATTATTCCTTAAAATAAAACCGAATTACATGAAAGTATGTATGTTGGAGTTTAGCTAAGTTACCTAACTAGAAATGTCGGATTTCGTCGAAATCTTATAACTTCCTGTAACTGCACTTGAACTCTACTTTCGATTTCGCGCTACATTTAGTAATGCGAGTTATCTTAATGATAAAAGCAGACTAAATGAACGAAGTGTGGTAAAAATCCTTCAGAAAAATAATTATTCAACTTTTATAAACTTCATGCTTTAACATGCGTGCTGATCAAACAGTTCTTGCATTCTTCTTGGCCGTCAGTTATAGGCTAACGGTTACTCCTGGAACATATAACTTGGCATTTAAATAAAGCTGAAATTCCTTCATAAACTTCAAATAATTGTAAGAAGGGAAGTATTAAAGCTTACTTGCAGTAGTACAGACGGTCTTGTTGTGTACAGGGAACAGAATCCAGATGTCTTTGAACACTTTCGATTTTGTTCGCGCTCTAGATTGCCGTAACACCTGGCACGTGATCAAATCAAAGTTCTTTTGCGATGAGCCCCCTCCCACCCCAAGTTTTTTCTTTTTTTAACTGGAGACTAACGATTGTTGACTGACATGCCTAAGTGTGCTATGCAGGAAATAAACACTGAGTCAGTACTTTGCTACTGACATTGATAACCAACCATACTTTACTTTCTGTATTGGAGTCTTTAAATACTCTTACATTTACCCAACTTTTTCCTATCTTGTTGTATCATAGTGCTTTTGAAATAAGAGTCATTTACTATAATTTGTACTAAACGTAATGTGATATGCTACATGAACCAAAACATTTGTTTTGTTATATTATTCTTTAAAATAAAACCGAATTATCTGAAACAATGTATGTTGGAGTTTACTTAACTGGAAATGTTGGATTTCGTCGAGATATTATAACTTCCTGTGACTGCATTCTACTTCCGATGCGAGTTATATAAATAATAAAAGCAGACTAAATGAAAGTGTGGGGAAAATCCTTCAGAAAAAAATTACTAAATTTTAATAAGCTTCATGCTTTAACATGCGTGCTGATCAAACAGTTTGCGTAATTTCCAGCTTCTTCTTGGCCATCATTTATAGGCTAGTTACTCCTGGAACTGGCATACAACTTAACAAAACAATATTTAAACAATTTAAATAAAGCTGAAATTCCTTCATAAACTCCAAATAATTGTAAGAAGGGAAGTATTAAAGCTTACTTGCAGTAGTACAGACGGTCTTGTTTACAGGGAATCCAGATCTTTGGACACTGTTAGCGACAGATTGTAGATGATCGGGCACGTGACACAAGTTCAGTTCGCTTTAAGCCCCTTAAAGCAAACTTTTGCTTTTTTTTTTTTTTTTTACTGGAGACTAACGATTGTTGTTGTTACGATTGTTGATTAGCAACATCCTCAGATTACATAATTAAGTAATCAAAGTTATATTATATGACCTATATAAATTTCATCAAACATTTTCTATTCCATATTCCATATTATTCTGCCAGATAACTGTAGACGAAGAAGTACCACAAATTAGTCGTGTGCACTAAGAAGACACACTTTCCAATGTTTTTCGGTCCTTTACACTTGTTGTTTGTCATGTGGTGATTCCAAAGCAAAGTCCAAGCCAGTAAAATAGATTCATTATGAACTCGGACTGGTAACGATTAACAGCGTTCACTGTACGCTCTGATGTTCGCTCTCATTTGCCAAATGACCGCACGTGCGCACTGAGGCGGAGTGAGCGATGCTGAGCGCGGTTATCAATTATTCTCGTGCTCTGTCGTCGGATAGGAAGAAGATGGATTGTGGATTATATAAATGTTCGTAAATGTTACATTTCTTAGAGCCTGTAAAATGTTTTCTGGGACCTGGTATGAATCAAAGCCAACCAACGCTTTTTCTTGGTGTAGTTTTGTTTTTGTACTATTACTTTCACTTTCGTCTTCTTCGGTGGGTTTAAATGGTAGAGCAGCTGAACTGTTCATACCGCCACCTGCTGGACTGGAGTGTGGAGAGTATAAATACATACAGTATAATTTAAACGGTCAACATGGCATTTATTTTTGTCCCTATTTCTTAATAATTTTTTAAAATATACATATTGTAAATGTCTGGCATCCTGAGGTTCTTTCCTGCTGTATGTTCAATCCTTTGTTTCATACTGACATATTACCAAATTCTAAGAAACAGATTTCATAAAAATACCATTAAATATTTTAAAGCAGCCTATTTAAGAGTTCCCTTCCCCACAAAGCAAAGAAACACTTCAAAACATTGAATGAACTACATCCTTCTAATAAATTCCTAAATCTATGAATTAATTTTGATGTACTGTACCTTGCCATTTCTGTAATTTCTCTTCTCAAGATACAGAACATATGTTTTTTCTCATAGTATAACCAAAGACTGCTGTGTTTGTTTTATGTGATGAATAACTTTATAATACTGGCCAAATATTTACACACACATGTAGATTAATTATATACCTCCTCTATTCATTATATTCCTAAATTAATTAAAACATTTCTCAAAAGCCCTTCAAACTCTTTGATCTCCTTGTAACAATTTACTGCAGAAATGACCACCTAGATCAAAGTGTATCCATGTCTATGTTTGCAGAAAACATTTCTTTGATCACATCATTTGGAATTGTTGCTTCATATTTAACCTAAAAAATGATTTTCATATATTGTGCACAATAGGAGTAAGAGCAGGTTGGGAGTAAATAATGGATGTCAGAGAGGATCAAAAGCAGAAATGTTTTAGTTTTCTAGTTTTAAATAAACATGCACAACACCAGAGGGCTATTGAGTCGCTGGGACACGGGTTCAAATCCGGCCTGAATTAAGTGCCAATATCATCCTTTCTTTCCTGTCTGCTCTCCACTTCCTGTAAAATAAAGACAGCAAGGCCAAAAATTCAGTTGCTAGTTTAATGGTTTTGAATAAAACATGCTATTACACAGAGGTCAAGATGTGTTTTTTATTATTCAAAAACCTACTGACCTTCACTGTCACAGTCACAGCCACTGTTCCACAGGGATCCTCTCTGATGTAATTTCCTGTAGTTGTTGTTTTTCATCATATGAGAACGGAAAGGCTTCCTGCGTGATAGTAACACTGACTCTGGATGACAACAGTGTTAATTATGTTAATGATTGTATGAAATAACTGCCAGTGAGATGAGAATGGGTTTTATAACATTTGTCTTTATGTATTAGTCAGACCTGCATGCCGCTCATTCATATGTAATTTCTACAGGAAACTCTACAGCTTTAAACAGAAGAACCTCTACATCTGCCAGAAGATTAGTTAGTCTGGATTGATGAAAGAGGAGAGACTCCATCAACACCTCTTACTTCAGTCAAAGCTTTATTATCTTGTGTTCAGAGTATAATGAACCAAACACAATCAAACTCTTACTTAGATGTTTCTTCACAGAACTAAAACAATATATTTGTGCAGACACAAAACTGACTTAATACAAATTAAAATAATACATGTAAAAATATATATATACACGTAAGAGATAAGATGTAAACATTTACAGAAATATAAAATATAAAAATGAATTTATGGCATAAAGAAATATAAAATTGACATTGATAGTACTGATTTAAATCTATAAAACATGTAGACTTATTTTAAGTTTATATTTCATGTTCATTTGATATATCTGAGCACTTAAATTTTATTGCACAATCATGTACAGCAATATTTTTATTTCTTCAGAATTGAGTTGATTAATCACAATAATCACATCTGATTGTAGTCCTCATAACAAAGACTCATCTTCCTGCTGATCCACCTCATTTGAGCGCTTATCATCCTCTTCTCTTTCCTTTATTTCACCTGTAAATAAAACCACAAAATATCATTTATCACATGTAAATACAAAACCATCAATAAGCATTCAACATCACTCATGAACTTGTATGTTTCTATTAATGCTGCATTATTAAATCTGAAAGTCTGAGCCTCTTCCAGCTGTATGCTTTAGTTATCATTATTGAAAAGCAATACATACAGTAATAAACTTTAGTTTTGTTAAAGCAGTGCTGTTTGAAGCTGTTTAAATCGGTTATCAAATAAATATATCTGTTTATAAACACTGAATTCATAACAGCTGTAGGTTTTGAAATGCTTGCTTCTCACCCAAAATATCCCTTCTGCTGTCCAATGATTTAAAACAGGTAAGGGGTAGGATTTTTTATTTATGCTGATACTCTCAGTTCATATTTGAATATATAATGAACATTTAAAATTTTGATTATAGAAATCACATCAAACATATGAATTTATTACAGTACTAGTGAGGCTTGTCTGAGGATTCCTCATCTGATGGTGACGTTTCCTTTTCTGTTGATTTCACAGGTTCCTGAGCTTTTGACCAGTGTGTTAACAATCCACCAATGAAGTTCACTCTCCAGCTGAACCAGTCTTTCTCCAGGCTGCAAGGAGGAAGCAAAAACAGTGTTGAGTGGAGAAGTTGTAAATTAGTTACTGTATTTCAATTACTTTGAGTATAATATACTTTAACAAACATTAAATTCTTGTAATCATGTTAGTTACGGATTTTACATTATTCGGCACACACATTTTTATAGATCAATATTGAGAGATCATTTTTACTTTCACCCAGTGTAAGATGTTTATGATATTTAGAGTGCACAGTCACATTTGCCTTTTCTATATCACAGTAATATCACAGGCAATATCACAGTCATCTCAATGTGAATCCATTTAATGAGGAATTTCATCTGATGGACTTCAGTTGCAGAGAAATTCCACTACATGAATTATGCATCAAGTTCAAGTGAATTTATCAGAGAAATTCACAGCATTGATCAAAATAAGTTGTTTGATTTGACAGTGAAGTGTGGGCAGAGCCTCGTCAAAGCTATATTAATTATTCACAAGGAATGAGGCAATCTTTTAAGTGGTGTCTACTTCATACCAGCATTGTTCAAGAATATAAAGTGCTGCATTATAAAGAGACTGTCTGAAAAAATGTTTCCCACACAAGCTTCACATCCGCTCCTGACTTTTATATGCCTGCAAAAAATTTGCCTTTCAAAGGTAAATGTAACTGTACCATACTGTACGATAAATTGGGGGAAAAATACCAGTCAGTGGGAATTTTAACAAGCATATTCATAAAAAGACCCAAATATTTGAAATGTATAATGCTATGCTCTACATTGCCAAATTGTTTAAAATAAAAATGAAGAGAGAGCAGATTAAAAAACACTACATTATAGGTAATAAAGAAAAATAAATGCACAATTGAAGTGTTGGAGGCAGAAGTTTCTGCAGAAACACATTTACTCCTTTGCAACTTAATTATTTTTTGTAAATGTTATACTGTATACAGCTACTGTTTTCATCACAAATATAATTTCTTGCACACATTTTTAATTAAATATTTAATCAAAATGCACATTTTTGTCTTTTTTTGGGCTCCTTGCTTTGCTTACGATCTGTCTGGTCTAAGGCACATGTGTTTTTGGCCAACTGGTCATGCAGTTCTCCTGCCGCTGTTTACACTGTGGCCTCTGCCATTTACAATGTGTCTTATACTTACACGTTTTTTCACGACTGTTAGTGATATTACTGACAGAGAGAAGATACTTGTGCCACAGTTGCACATATCCCGCTAACACAGTGGTCTGTGAGGAATTATTTTCCACAAATATAATGCGAACTCAAGCTCTTCTTGAGATATTGAGTAACAGTGTTTCATTTAATGTCTAATGTTGAAGTGATTTTAAGCATTTTGATTCTTGTATGTGAATGTTACTGACCTCAGTCTCTCCAGTTTACAGCGTACATCCTTCAGTGTTTCACACAAGTGATTCACTCCTGTGCTTTTTATTTGATTCACACTCAGGTTCAGCTCTCTCAGGTGTGATGGGTTTGTTTTCAGAGCTGTAGTCAGGATGAAACACTTTTTCTCTGTAATACTGCATTCACAAAAAATATGTTAAGTTCATGTGTGAGTTGCATTCATCATAACCAAACACCATACAGTCATTAATACATAAGCAAAACATGGAAACTTAATTACAGAACCACAAACCAATCCATAACTAGGATTTGAGGATACTAGTTAGAATCCAAGTCTGAAGCATCTTTAGTTAATCTAAACGTAGATTAAGACACATAACTGACTGAAAATTTTAAATGGACTATTTTCACATTCTTTAAGTGAGAAAATAAAGAAACTTTTCAAATTCAATATAATTTCAGCTAATTTAGTGTAGTTTAACATCACAAATTCTGTTTAAAGCTGCAGTACATAATACATCATTTGAGCTGTCGCTATCAGTTTGACGTTATTTGTTTTTGCATGATTACGTGACATCTATTTCACTATTACACATTCAGCTATTACATTGCAAGTATGATGTGATGGGAGGTTTGTTAATCGTTCTGACAGCCTGTAGCCACAACTAAGCAATGTTGTAGGAAAATTAATGTTTTACTCTTTCTTATTTACTTTCTTAGACATTGTGTGGGTTTTTATATATTTTTTTATTTTTCCTTTTGATTTAACTTGTGTTTCTCTCTCAATATGTATATATATATGTCACCTGGAATGCAACAAAGACATCACACAGTAAAACAGAGAGCCTTTGAAGTCTTTAGTGCGGGTAATTTAATCAGGAAAGACAGAGGGGTTAGTCATAAATAAAGACCTTTGTCCTCACGGGTGTGAAGGCACACAAACACACAGTAAAAACAAATGATCAGAAAGAGCCTTTGAACTCTTCAGTGCAGGAAAGACAGAGGGGTTGTTGACCTCACAGATCTGAAGATAATAAAAGCCCAGGGGTTAGAAGGACCATTGTTTTTTCTGAAAACAGCTAGGTTTGGTTTACGGGGTTAAGTGGAAATTTACAGAGAAGGAACCTTGTAAGAAGTGGGGGGTGATAACAGTATAATAAGGCTGTCTGTTTTCAGTGTGATTTTAGGTCTGTTGTGTTTCAGGGTAGCTGCTGAAACACTGTGAACATACCTCTTTAAGGAAAATAAACTTCTTTCCTTAAATATAATTTGATTCCTTGTCTCTTACACTGTGATGCTATTTGTTAATAATTGTTTTTGCCACAACAGCAACATTAACACAATGGGTTGAGGACTCATCTGTTGTTAAAACAAAGAAATCTTGTTTAGAGAAGAGTTTTCAAGTAAAGGTGAAAGTGAGAGAGACTGTAACAACTCATATCTACATCAGACTGGCTTTTCAGAGAAGTTGAGATATAAAACCAACCAAGAGATTGACAGGTACAATTATCTAGCAATTGTTTTGTTGAATGTCAGTGCTGCCTAACTTTTGCAATGTTATTTATTTAACTATTGTTTTTATGTTTGTTGAGTCAAAACAACAGTGACCCACCAGAACGACCAGACACAGGAACAGTTTCTTCCCTCAGGCCATCCATCTCATGAACACTTGACAATAACTGTGGAACACACACTATTTATTCACTCATACACTTATTTATCTAACACACACACTCAGTCTACATTTCAATGTGCACATAATATACCTGTACATACAACTGTCTATTGTTATATACCTGTACATACAATTGTCGATTTGTATATTTTTATTCCTTATTTACTTGTTCTATTTTTCTATTTTTTATTATCTGTGTTTTTTGTTCTGTCACTGTCATTCTGCTACACTGTGGAGCTTCTGTCATGAAAACAAATTCCTCGTATGTGTAAACATACCTGGCAATAAAACTCATTCTGATTCTGATTCTGATTCTGATTTCAGAGCTGAAGTCAGAGCAAAATAACCTTCATCTGTCATATAACATACATTACTATGTGATGCTCCTAGATACATCATCAGTGGTGTTTCCTGGGACCATCGGGTGTTTCAACAATCAGACACCCTCGCCCAGATGACCCAGCTGGGGTTGATCGAGCCCAACTTGCATCCAGGTAGCTCTACCCCACTCACGGCTCTCATCTCCTGATCCACAACCACCTTGAATAAACCTCCACACTGCCTCCATGGCTGACTTAATGCCCCTTTGCCTACTGGACCCTCAGATGTCCATCATGTTTTAAGACTCTGCAGAGAGACTGGGCCGCGAATTCTTGCAACCTACCTCAGTTGGCTTGAACCTTGCTCACCAGCTGTTGCTCCAGCACTCTCTGTATACTCAGTATACTTGGTTCCAGGGCCTAAAACTAACTTTTTGCCACATCTGCCAATGGCCGGTGACATGATAAAATTTACCAGCCAACATTTTTGTTTTACCGGCCATGCAACTCTTTTTGCAAAAACAGGCAGTTTTTACCACTACAATAACTAAACATATTTACACTGTTTTTAATTTGTCCTGCTGGTGCATTTCCCCTCAATTATACCTATTAATTATAGCCATTCAACATTACAGTATAATTGAAAGCCATTATTTTTTAAACATTTAATAGGCTCTGAAATATATAACAACTTTTCATTTAAGTGATTTTAAAACAATTTTCACATAAATTATATTATATATGCATAAACTGTACAGATTAATCTTTATTCAAGCTATAAAAGTTAATTAGCGACTAGAACTTTTGTTCTTTGATTTACATGACAGACTTCAGCAGGTTTCACTTTAAAATCACTTTAAAGTCTCTTTAAAACCTGATACATATGACTCGGATTTGACACATATCCGATTTTCTCCCAACTCTTTATGGTCATTTAAGACTTTATAACTCATTTAAAACTACGTTTACAAGGTAACTCGCCAAAACCGTGCATTTTGAGATAATTGTGTGTGTTTTCGTGAGTTGAAGCACTACTGGTGAGCTGTCTGAAGCGGCTCGGTGTATGTGTACAGCCGAACGTGCAGCCTTTCAAACTATACTTCACTGCACCGATTAGGCGGCGTAACCCCAGGTATGTGTCGCCGCATTCTCGGGTTATGAAGAATACCCAGTAAACACGTGAGATCATGCTATGATCACAGTGACATCACACCATTCTCATAAGGTGATACTCACAGTGTGAGTAATATGTGAGCTCACTGTGAATTCAAAATGTTGAGCAGGTTGAGAGGAGGCAGTTCAAATATCAGTCACCGAGGAGGCTTTCTATATCCTGTTTCTCAACACTATCACAGTGCTCTCACAGTGTTCTCACATGGTGAGATCATGAGTGCACACTCAGCTAACAGTTTTTTGTTATAAGAATCTCCAAACATACAACTGACTTCCAGACACAGCCTTCGATGAAATCAACTGAAATACAAAAGACATTAAATAATTTGTGATCTCAGCAGAGAATGATTAAAAAACTCCACAAACAGGATCACCAGACTTGCTTTATTTCTGTCAGACATCTACAAAAGCGCTTACTGAGAATAAACAGAGATTTAGATGATGATTTTTATTGTTTCATTTGACGCTACCATCAAGGTGATTAGTGTTTGCCTTGACTTTATAACATATATTTTTGGGCTGCTGTAACTGTGTTTGTAAAGCACATTTGTTATGGCAAGGAATACCAAAAAGAGACTGCAACCAGGTAATACCGGTTTGTTGTTGATGATAACAACACAATCTTCACTCAGATTCAGTATGCAGTCTTTGTAAGGAGTTATTAATCTGAAGTTTATAATTATAATAGCTCTTTGAATATACAGTATAGGATCCAACAGTGTAATAACTTATGAAAGATTTTAAAAGCATGATAAGTCATTTTGTGGTAAGATATCTGTACTTTTACTTGAGTATGGCTTTCAGGTACTTTATACACCACTGGGAGCTCATGGTGAGATCACTGTGAGATCAAATTGTTGACTGGGTAAAGAAGGGAAAAGTTAATCTTCCGAAATGAAGCAGCAAAATCTTCTCAGGTAAACGTTATTAGAACTGTGTCTAGGGACAAGCTGGCCATCACACTAGAGGTCTTCTCGGGTCCTAAAATCTGTACCCGACCCGAATCGACCGACGTGCATAAATTGTTTTAAAGAAAAACCTGACCCGAGACAGACCCGATGAAATTAGACCCGAGTCCGACACGACGGCATTTATTTTCGAACCCGACTGGACCCAAACGTAAACGGCATTGACGTGTGTAGGCTAGCCTACAGCCTGCAGTCCCGCAGTCAATCAGGAAAAATCCCGGTGTCCTGTTGACTGATTTGGCCACTTCTATATTACTTTGATATATTTAACATTTATTCAATTTATTATTCGGTTACTTTATATTAGTGCCTGCCTGATGGATACAAGGTATTTCTGAGCTCCGCTTTCAGTTGTGACCAGTGGATTTGAAAAATAAACGTGATTGTTAGTGGTGTTACCTTCTCCCAGCCTAGACAAGTTGTGGTCTTCTTCACTGGGAATAGGCGCCTACAGTGGATGATCCCGCTGGAGATAGTATCTGCGATGGCCTTCTGGACTTTTTCATGATGCCAGCAATAACGCCCCCACTCAGTGCTCTTTGACAGCTGCTGAGGATGTGGTCCAGAGTCACTCTCATCAGGCACAGCAGTCCAGCTAGTGACTCTGCCTATTCCCCAGGAAAAACAAGTTGGATGGACTTGGTAGTACATCCATAGAGAATCTATGGGGTATTGTCAAGAGGAAAATGAGAAACAAGAGACCAAAAAATGCAGATGAGCTGAAGGCCACTGTCAAAGAAACCTGGGCTTCCATACCATACATAAACCTGTTTTATTGTTCTCCATGATGTATAACCTAGCATTAATTAGAGTGTCCCTTTCTCAGATGTGTGAGATCAGTTCTTTTATGTTGATGTTGATTGAGGTTAACAGGTCTTGCAGTTTTGCAAATAGAATTACAAATGCATTGCCTCCCTAACCTTAATCTTAATACACAAATATGCACTGCACATTTAAACTGCATATTCATCTGGATGTTTAAACATTTGATCTTTTTGAGGCCCAACACAAATTAATATTAACTCGTTTTTGCTTACGGCTGATGGTCATAAACATACTTCACATGGTGTGATGAACTCTATGGTGATCTTGAGAAACTGCAGATACAATTTCCATTCCATCAGTAGATCGATGCAGTTTGAGGAGTTGCATTATATCCTAGATCAATAAAACTAATAATTTGACATTTGATTTCCTTATGCTAATGTTCAAGATTATTATGTGGCGTTCCTGCATTTTTGCTGTCAGACAGTTGTCAAGGTCTTCAGTGACAAAAATACATGAAACACAATTTAGTCTTTAGTTCAAACTTGTATTAAAGCTCATAAAACAATATCAAGTACAACTGACCGGAGATAAAATCATATCATGTCTCAGTTCACAGCAAACACATCTTTTGTCTCACATTAGAAAATTTAGCTTACATGATTTTGATACATTATATACCAAATATTAAAAATATGTAAATGTAAAAAATATATCTGAGTGCTAAATTTGATCATTAGAATTATGATTAGCATTAATCCCAAAATTATTATGATTGTAGGCTTATACTGAAGACCCAGAATCCTCTCTGTTCTGACCATTGGCTCTATTCCCTTCACTGCTCCACCTGTTAATAAAACAAAATATTAATTTATAGCAACCCTAAAACAACAATAACCATCAAATATCACTCTTGCACATGGATGTTCCTAATAATGTAGCATTATTAATTTTAAAGTGCATGTGTGTATTTCCTTCATTAAAATTACTAACAGCTGCAGTTTTGTGCAAATGTGTGCATATAATAAAAATATAAAAATCTCTGTTCTGACACAGTGCTATAAGTTAAAGCGTTAAAACTTTTTTTTTTGTGCTGATATTCTCATTTAAGAAAAGAGTTCATGTTTGAATATTTAATGAACGTAATAGATTCTGGGTACAGACGTCACATCACACATATTCATTTATGCTCAAACTATAATGAGGCTCTTCTGAGGATCCTCACCTGATAATGAAGCTCTTTTTCATTTCACAGGTTTCTAAGATTTAGACCAGAATGTAAACTGCATACCAGTGTGCTTTGTAGCAGCTCTAAACAAAGGCTGTTCACGGTCTAGTCTGTAAGGAGAAATCAGAAGAGAAAACAATCAGTGTTGGCTGTGAAGAATTGCAAATTAGTTACTATATTTCAATTTAAAAAGTGAAATGAAGTGTCACATTAAATTAAGATTCTTAAAGTTAGTTACTCTATAGTTACACACACCTATATCTAAAACAATATTTGGGTTTTAAATATAATCCATTTAAAACATGAATTATATTCAAATGTTGTTATGACTGCAGAAGAGTCTATGACTCCTATTGAGTCACTGTAAAGAGAAACACATGCTGATGAGTTTATGGTTTATGTGATTGATGACAAAAAGCAAATACAAATGATATACTTAATTCAACTTAAAACCTCTGAGTGAAACTTTCACTAGTTAAAGCTGTTTGTCCCCTAGTTTAAACATTGCTTTTATTGGTCTTAGTAAATCATGTTAAATAATGTGAATAATATTTCTTGTCCAATGTAAAAATGTATAACAACAATTAAAGTTTTGAATGTCAGATTTGTTCTGACACAAACTCTTCCTATAAAGCTTAATACAAATGTATTTTGACATATTTTTGAAAGATGCCCCATGTATTAAAGCTATATGAAGCTCTCTTTAATACCACAAAGAGATATTTACTCACCTCAGTTCACAGTTTGAGTCTCGTAGCACATCAACGAGCTGCTGCTTTGAGTCTCCAATCATATTGTTTCTCAGATCAAGCTCTTTTAGAAACTGCAGTGCTTTTGTGTTTGTCAAAGCCTGAGTTGAAGCAGAAACGTCTGTAATGCCACAGAAATTTAGACTAAAAAAAGACAAACAGAAAGACAGAATCATAATTAATAATTGTAAACAAACAATATATGAACTTATTTGAATCTGATTTAAACTATGCGCTTTTAAGAATTATGATATTCCTCACCTCAGTCTCTCCAGTTTACAGTGTGAATCATTCAGTATGTCACATAAGTGACTCATTCCTGTGTTTTTTATTTGATTCTCACTCAGGTCCAGCTCTCTCAGGTGTGATGGGTTTGATTTCAGAGCTGAAGTCAGGATGAGACACTGTTCATGTGTAATACTGCATCCACACAAACTGAAGACAGAAAAATAAAATACAATGGTTCAGATCCATGTTAAGCTCGTGTGAGTTAAATGCATCATGTTACATTATTTTAGTTGTCTTTTTTCACAGCAAATTTGTCAGATTTCAGCACATGAAACCATTTTATAGCCACAAAGTATCAAATGCTTCAGAGTTTAATGTTCTTTATGATGACACACATACTTAACAATCGGTAACTAATTAGCTAATATACATTTTCAGTCTTTCTTTAGATGAGGAAATGCCAGAAGATGTAGTGATATAAATGATGTGACATGAGTCTGTTTTCTTAGAATAAATTAACAGTAAACTTTAACCACACCGTAAATGTTGTACAGTATAATAATACTAACTCTAATATTTCCAGCTTGCATTGTGGGCTCCTGTGTTTTTTATTTGATTCTCACTCAGGTCCAGCTCTCTCAGGTGTGATGGGTTTGATTTCAGAGCTGAAGTCAGGATGAGACACTGTTCATGTGTAATACTGCATCCACACAAACTGAAGACAGAAAAATAAAATACAATGGTTCAGATCCATGTTAAGCTCGTGTGAGTTAAATGCATCATGTTACATTATTTTAGTTGTCTTTTTTCACAGCAAATTTGTCAGATTTCAGCACATGAAACCATTTTATAGCCACAAAGTATCAAATGCTTCAGAGTTTAATGTTCTTTATGATGACACACATACTTAACAATCGGTAACTAATTAGCTAATATAAATGTTCAGTCTTTCTTTAGATGAGGAAATGCCAGAAGATGTAGTGATATAAATGATGTGACATGAGTCTGTTTTCTTAGAATAAATTAACAGTAAACTTTAACCACACCGTAAATGTTGTACAGTATAATAATACTAACTCTAATATTTCCAGCTTGCATTGTGGGCTCATCAGTAGATCACGGAGGTTTTTCACTCCAGAGTCTCCTAGTTCATTCATTCTCAGGTCCAGTTCTCTCAGGTGTGATGGGTTTGATTTCAGAGCTGAAGTCAGCGCAGAACAACCTTCATCTGTTATATCACAGCCTTTTAACCTACATTAAGAGAAATGAGAAAAATCACACTTCATTCCGTTTCATTTAAATAACAAAACATTTTTTTCTTGTATGTAAATATTCTTCACCTCAATCTCTCCAGTTTACAGTGTGAATCCTTCAGTACGTCACATAAGTGAGTCACTCCTGTGTTTTCTATTTTATTTCCACTCAGGTTCAGCTCTCTCAGGTGTGATGGGTTTGATTTCAGAGCTGAAGTCAGCGCAGAACAACCTTCATCTGTTATATCACAGCCTTTTAACCTACATTAAGAGAAATGAGAAAAATCACACTTCATTCCGTTTCATTTAAATAACAAAACATTTTTTTCTTGTATGTAAATATTCTTCACCTCAATCTCTCCAGTTTACAGTGTGAATCCTTCAGTACGTCACATAAGTGAGTCACTCCTGTGTTTTCTATTTTATTTCCACTCAGGTTCAGCTCTCTCAGGTGTGATGGGTTTGATTTCAGAGCTGAAGTCAGGATGAAACACTGTTTCTCTGTAATACTGCATTCACACAGACTGAGGATAAAAAGAGAAAAGGCAATGAAACAAACACATGTTAAGTTATCGTGTGAGTTAAATTCATGAGTAAATACCATACAGTACAATTATATATATATTTTAAAAAAAATTACACAGTGTGCACAATGTACACAGATAAAATCATTTATAATAAGCACTGCAATATTCCATTAAATAAGAATTGTCCATTTTGATTTCATGGTGACTTTAAGAAACTAAACAGTTAATCACACTGTAGCTGCTGTACAGTATAATGATACTAACTGTAGTTTTTCAAGCTTGAATTGTGGGTTCATCAGTAGATCGCTGAGGTTTTTCACTCCAGAGTCTCCTAGTTTATTCCCGCTCAGGTTCAGCTCTCTCAGGTGTGATGGGTTTGATTTTAGAGCTTTTTTTAGAGAAGTCACAATAGAACAACCTTCATCTGTCATATAACAGCAGCTTAACCTACATTAGAAAGAGAGCATAAAAAGATAGAAGAAAACTATTTATTTAGTAAAGTCACAAAATAAATAAATTAAATAATTAAAAACAACAGACAGAGGAAGATGGTCTGAGTGCCTTAGGATAATTTGTTTCCATGTTTTTACTGTACCTTTAAAACAGAAAAACAAATAAACCGTTCGTTTATCACATATTTGACACTTCTTTCTTCTGTGTAGGTGTTGGTTTTGATCTCTGATCTCATGCATCAAGATCAAAAAAGCTTTTCACCCATTAAAAAAGCAACGGTGATACAGGGTCATAACCAGAGCTGCTACCATCATTCTGATGGTGGGGCGTCACATTATTAGGCCTGCACTACTTTATTATACAATATTTGATCTTTTTCCTTTAACATACATCACTAAGTGATGCTCCAGGACACATCATCAGTGATGTTTCCAGGGACCATCAGGGTGTTTTCAAGTCTTTCAACAACCATACACCCTTGCCCAGAAGACCTAGCCAGGGTTGACTATCTCCTGATCCACAACCACCATGCAGGAACCTCTGTTGCCTTTGTGGCTGACTTAATACACCGTTGCCTGCTGGGCCCTCTGATGCCCAGCATGTCATACACTCTGCAGAGAGATTCTGCAACCTACCTTAATTGGTTTGTACCTTGCGACAAGCCATTGCTCCGGCACTCTTCTACCAGCTCGGTACACTTGGTTCTCTTCCTCTCATTGGTCTCCTCGAAACAATCCTTCCAGGGAAATGTGAGTTCTAAAAGGATGATCTGCTTGGAGGCTTTTAATATCAGAACCATGTCTTGCCTTAGCCATGCTTTCCCTCGTCGACTTTCAGCTCTCAGTCCTGTGCTGTTGAAAGCAGATCAAAGGAGGTGGTCCTGTAGCTGGTGTTACCTTCTCCCCAGCCTTGACAAAAGTTATGGTCTTCTTCAGTGGAGGTAGGCACTTGCAGTGAGTGATCCCGCTGGAGATGATATCTGCAATGGCCTTCTGGATTTCATCATGATGTCAGCAATAACGCCCCTCACTCATTGCTCTTTGACAGCTACTGAGGATTTGGTCCTGAGACCCTCTCATCAGGCACAGAGGGCAAGCTGGTGACTCTGCCTTCCCCCAGTAGAACAAGTTGGGCTTGGTAGTACATCGTAGACAACCTGGATTAGGAATTTCATTCAGTGGGGCGCGGATTTCAAGAGCCCAGCCCAAGTGACTTTGCACTCCACCATTTGTTTCCACCTTGTCCAGGCTTCCTGCTGCTGCATCTCAACCATCCTGCTGGCTCTCACGTCCTTGAGCGATGCTCGTACCTCATTTTGGAGCTGCGACCTCCTCCTTGCCTTGCCATGGCAAAATATCATGTTACTACCCAGGCCTGTTCTTCCTTGAGCCACTGTGCCCACCAACACCTTTTGCTCCAGACTTGATTCAGCAACATGTCCTGACCTCAATCACTGCCTGAGAGATTTTTGGGTCACATGACTCGAGGTACTGCAACTGTAGCACCTCCCCTAGTGTGGGTCACCATGAACTCCCCTTCTGATGGGGAGTTTCAGCTTGTTTTTTTTTTACCCATATAAGCTGATGCTGCTCAAACTTTGGGGTAGTCCCAGCCATTTCCATAAGAACCTGCTGATTGTTCTCTCAAAGTCCTCCAATGTAGACATCAGAACCTCATAGACTAAGTGGGGCCAGAGGATTCTAGGAAGAATGCTATGTTTGTATATCTCAGCCTTGAACTTACCAGGTAGGCCTGATTTGTCCACTGCAACTAGCCAAGCTTCTAGCTCTTGCTAGATATAAAACATCTTAATGAATGAATGAATGATGCATTTATATAGCGCTCCCCCCACACCCCACACAGATGAGGGGGGGGGGGGGGGGGGGGTCTCTCCTCAACCACCACCAGTGTGCAGCATCCACCTGGATGATGCGACGGCAGCCACAGCACAACGGCGCCAGTGTGCTCACCACACATCAGCTACAGGTGGAGAGGAGAGAGAGTCATAAAGCCAATTCAGTGAATGGGGATTATTAGGAGGCCATGATTGACAAGGGCCAGTGGAGGGAATTTGGCCAGGACGCTGGGGTTACACCCCTACTCTTTACGAGAAGTGCCATGGGATTTTTAATGACCACAGAGAGTCAGGACCTCGGTTTAACGTCTCATCCAAAATAATCTTAAATACAACATGATTCACAAACAGCTACATGTTTTCCTGTATTTCAAGTGACCTTTACTTCTATAGTGCATTGTATAATATAGATTGTGTCAAAGCAGCTTCATAAACATAAAAACAAACATAAAAAACATAAGTCAAATAGGTGATAAAAGATTGCTCTTTTTTTCATTTTAAAGACAAAAGCAAAAAAAGTGATCTTAGGCATTTTGATTCTTGCATGTGAATGTTCCTCACCTCAATCTCTCCAGTTTACAGTGTGAATCCTTCAGTACGTCACATAAGTGATTCACTCCTTTGTTTTCTATTTTATTCCCACTCAGGTCCAGTTCTGTCAGGTGTGATGGGTTTGATTTCAGAGCTGAAGTCAGGATGAGACACTGTTCCTCTGTAATACTGCAATTCCACAGACTGAGGACAGGAAGTGAAAGAAAATGGGTCAGATCTATGATGATCATTTAAGGTTCTGGAGAATTTTTTTGTCATGTCTGACAGAAATTTGTCATTTGAAACTGACAACTCAGAAATGACCACTATCTAGCATGAAAAAGATTAATAAATGCTCTAAAAAATATATTGCTCATTGTTAGTTTAATTAATACATTAACTAATGTTAATAAATGAGTTATGAGTTATGATTATGACTGTGTACATAAAGCTTCATCAGTGAAGAAATATGGAGACAGATCAGCCTCAAAAATAACACATTTGCAAAACAAAATTCATAAATGCACAGCACAATTTACATTTACAAAATCCGATTCGTAACTTCAAAACACAATTCATAAATACACAAGGAAAAACATAAATATTTCACCAAATGCTCACACAAATGCATCTTACCTAAATAAATTTAAAATGTTTACACAAATATGTATATATCAAGTTCTTGAATTAATTTCCATCACACATTTATGAATGATGTTTCATGTATTGTTCGCACAAAATACAGCTACCTGGTTAGCCTGCTGTCTTACACACCAAAGTTGCACATACCCTGTTTATTCAGATCAATCTGTAATGTTATCAAATAAGTGTTAAATGTCCAGATATTTCATTTAATAACAACAATTATGTAATGTGTTCTGTTGTTGTTGTTAGTAGTAGTATCAGGTTCACAGTAACTTTTGATCAGGCATTAAAAACAGCTATCACCACCGAAGGGAGATTTCTAACACACACAGTGAAGAGATTTCAGCACGGAGGATGAAAACTACACTCAACGAGTGAGTAAAGTCATTTTTTTATCTGATGGCATTTTCTTATGATTAAAGCTTGTTTTAGTTAATTAAGTGTGCAGTGTTACAACGTTGTTAGTCCTCGCCAGCTTTCTTATATTATAACTGGTGTTTGTAGGAACACTTTAGTAATCACAGGATGAATGGGCGATAAACAATCAGTAAAACAACGATTTCGATGCTAAACTATTGCATAATGTTAAATACGATTTGTAGTCAGTGGGTTCTAAAGTTACCATTGCGACCAGCTATAATCATAAGAAAATGCCATCAGATAAAATAATGACTTTACTCACTCGTTGAGTGTGGTTTTCATCCTCCGTGCTGAAATCTCTATCTGTTATAACAGGTGCAAGCGTATGCAGAGTTTCTATTTCGGCTATAATGCGTATTTGCAGCATTGAGCAATGCAGTGCTGAAATTTGCGTGCTCACGAATCCTCTCATTATAACACACGAATTGTAGACATTTTGAACGATTAATTATGCTTATATTTATTGTGTTATAACAGAGATTTGTGAGATATTATAACTATGAACTGAGATGTCTTTTAGAGACTATAAATGCAGCGCTCTTTGCTGGCATTCTGTCATACTGTAACAACGCACAGTTGTTCTATAGAATGTGGGGCTAACTGGAGCTAAGCTAGGCTACTAAACTGTTGCTAAGCTAATTGCTAACAGGGTGCTAGTATCTACACCTCAAGACTTTTAACTTGGTTATTGGAAAGTGCGAACACTCCCGTCCCATACACCACACGACCCTGAATGTCTCTGTGAACAGAAGCACAGACAGATCATACCAGCAGAAGGCCGTACCGTCATCTTTCACATTTTTATTCTTTACACAGAATAAGATCACACACACGCAAGGCCATATCGCCAAGTCGCTCCCCTACACATCTCTCTCCATGACGGTGACAGCCACACTTTTTATACCAAGGCAGTAAATGACCCAAACCCACCCGAACTAACTTGAACATAAACAAAAATAACATTGCTAACGCAAAAACCTAACCATCTTGCTTAATTAACGCATAAATCAACTCTAAACAAATACCCATAATGCACCTGGCTGCTAGCGCTCACTGCCAGCTCATTACCAAACCATGCACGCAGCAGCCGCTTGCTTTAGTTAAAATAACAGTGTTCTGTGAATGTTGATGCTTTAATAACAAATACTTATCGGGAGCGTGTATGCTGGGATTTCATAAATGTAATGGAGAATAAAGTAACAGTAACTAGTAATTACTAATTACGTTTGAAATACAGTAATCAGAACAGTAACATGATTACTTTTAAAAGGAGTAATCAGTCATTTAATTACATTTTCAGAGTAACTTGCCCAACACTGCCCATTAAAATGTCTGTACATCAAGGACCTGATCATGGAACAGTGCACAATACAAGCACAGCGTTGAGCTTCTTGAGTCTGTTCAGTAAAGAGTGTTTTGATTGGTGGATTAAAAGCCCAAAAAAAGATATTTATGAATCTTAACCTGCCAGGAAGGTCTCAAAAATACCGCACACAAATTCAAAGCAGTCCACGCACATGTGACGATTTGCAAATGCAGATTCAATGATCCATAAATACATGTAACATCATTCATATATGTGTGATGGAAATTAATTCCAAGAAATGTATTTATACATATTTGTGTAAACATTTTACATTTATTTAGGTAAGATGCATTTGTGTGAGCATTTGGTGAAATATTTATGTTTTTACTTGTGTATTTATGAATTGTGTTTTGAAGTTACGAATCGGATTTTGTAAATGTAAATTGTGCTGTGCATTTATGAATTTTGTTTTGCAAATGTGTTATTTTTGAAGCTGATCTGTCTCCATAAAGAAAAACTGGGCGAAATGTGAAAGTGAACGACAGGAACCAAACAATACAAAGGACTGTGCCCAAACAACACAAAACTACTGCAGCATTGTGACAGCAAACCTCAAATATAAAATATTCACCTTACAGACCCTGTTTCCATAAAAAGCAACCACAAAGGACTTCACAAATCCATGAAAGAGCTGCAACTGCCACAACTTTAAGCAGACACCAGTGCTAAAATGTGCAAAAGATGGAGTCATTATCATAAATCTGGACATTCGGAGCACCAAGATGAACTTCAACATTTGCCCTCTCCAGAAAAATCACCTGACCTGAATATTATCAAACCACTGTGGACAGTTTTGGAGTGAAGCATGAGAGACTGATTCCCTCTATATCTGAAGCAACTGGCAGATGTTTTTATAGACAACCTTCAATTCAATACTAATCAAAAGTTGCATGAATTAATTCTAAGAAAGTTGGTGTTAAACCGAAAAACAGACAACAGAATGAGTGATTCTGATCCATTATTGAAGTGAAATTCACCAACCGACAACACATGAATGTAAGGCACTGTAAGAAATTCAGACAGGGTACTTAGGTTCCCTTTTGATACTTCACTCGTACTGCGTCACTAGACGCTTATGGGGAAAACTCTCTTTTCTCAGAGGACTGAAGCCTTTACAATCACGCGGTGTAACTGCATGGCCATTGGCTTGTGCAGTAAATAAAAAAATGAACCAATGACTTGTCAATCTCAATTTTAACCTCATTGAGGAATTCAGTGCGAGGGTTAATTAAGTGATTGATGGTTGTTCAGATCTATACAATGGCACATATTGCTGTAACTTGGGATTTCACATTTTCATTCTCTTAAACTAATTATTTTCCTCACTTTCTCTCTTTCTGCAACTTGTGTGTGAATGCGTGTGTTAGATTAGTTTATATGTCTTAGATTTATCCAATAAAGCCTTATTTATATGGAAAAGAGAAGTATCTTGTGTTTTGTGCTCACAAGTTAATGTCTTAAACTGCCGATCTTGTTACTATGCTAATTAATAGTGTTTTCACTATATTTTGGATATAGATATCCATTGCAGAATTGCTGTCATACGGCTCGTTCACTGAATCGCTGGCCGTCTCAGTGATCCGCCGTAAAACAGTGATTCTGTCCTAATTCCCTTGCATATTAATGGTGGAGTTCCCTTTAAAATCTTAAATGATTCCCTTTGAGCTAAATTATTGACCTGTTTCCCTTACAGCGGAGCTGCACAAGCCTATGGCGTCGAAGCCCACCAGAGCCCGCCAGAATGGACGGGGCCATCTGGCTATATAAGTGGGCATTTCGCGATAGGATCTCAGATCAATTCTCCTTCAGCAACGACGATCTTTCCTTCGCTGATCTACGGGACTTGAAGCGCTCGCCGTTGACACGCCTCGCTGCGGACAGAAGCTGCCTTTCCTCTGCGCCTCTCTGCTGTTCACGCCTGCTCTACGATCCGCCTTCAGCGTTCAACGCAGATGTCAGCTCGTCCCCTGCTGCCATCCGGCGAGTCTAAAAAGCAAATTTTCGACTAAAAGAGCAGCAGCGTTGTTTCAAATGCCGCGCCGTCATTGCGGCTCATGCAGGATTGCACTACACGCTGACGACGGCCACTCAGAGTGTGTTTCCTGTCTGGGCAAGCCCCACGCAGAAGCCGCTCTGACCAAGATGGAGTGTTCACACTGCGTGAACATGAGTTTCGCTTCAATGCACGCTCGGATCGCTTTCTTTTCAGAGAGGGACTCCGCTCTTCACACCCTCCTGTTTTCTTCCTCCCAGTGACCTGTGAGGAAAAACAGCGGGGCAAGGGGACTGAGCGCTCGGCTAGAAGCGAGCTCACGCCGGCCCAGATCCCGTGTGCCTCGCTCTTGCCGAGAAGAGAGGATTCTCCTGTCATCTTTGAACACTGAGACCAGCATCCCTCGGTTAACTTTTCCATGTCCTCTCTAAAGTGGTCTAAGAGCTGGGATTGGAGTGGTCTACCCCGGAGGAGCCCACTCATAGCCGTCTAGAGGAATGGTTCCTGCCGGAGCGCTGCCAGGCTCCTCTTCAACGAGCCTCCCCGTTTTTCCCGGAAGTCCATGACGAGCTCACAATATCGTGGTGCGCTCCCTACTTGGCTCGCCTTCGCACATCCTCTTCTTCTGCGTTCTCCTCAGTGGATGGCGCTGAGGGAAGGGGCTACGAAAAACTACCTCCTCTCGATGAGTCAGTGGCTGCACACCTCTGCCCACCCACTGCCATTGGATGGAAAGTGAAGGCCGCTCACCCCTCCAAGCACTGCAGAACAACGTCTGCCCTCGCTGGATGAGCATACTCCTCCGCCGGGCAGGTGGCCTCAGCTCTGCACTCCATGGCCGTGCTCCAGGTCTTTCAGGCCAAACTCCTCCAAGTCATGGACGAGTCCGGACCCGACCCTGCAGCCTTCAAGGAGCTGCGCAGTGCAACAGAGGCTTTGAGAGCTACGAAGGCTACAGCACAGGCCATCGGGAGGTCAATGGCCAGCTTAGTGGTGCTAGAGCGCCACTTATGGCTAAATCTCACTAAGATTTAGGGGGCTGACAAAGTCCCCTACGGGGCTGTTTGGACCTGCTGTCGAGGGATTTGCAGAGCGTTTTACAGCAGCACAGAAGTCGTCCTAGGCAATGCCGCACTTCCTGCCTAAGCGCTCCAGCTCTGCAATGGCTGCCAGTCGCCCCAGACCTACACCAGCACAGCAGCCAGTGAAACCTGCGCCGCCGCCCGCTCAGCCTACTCAAAAGCCTGAGCCCCGGCAGCGCTCCCGCTCGGCCAGTCGCCACCCATTTCAGAAGCGCCAAGGACCACGGCCCAAGCTGACGTTGGATCCTGCGCCTCAGGCGTCGCCCTGATCTGCTGGACAGGAAGAGGAGGGGGCAAAGTCTCGCCAGCGCCGGACCACCCCCAAAATGCCCTCTATTGGGCCCTCAAGCACCCCGTTCGGTTCCGGGTGCCGGTGGCAGTATGTTTGTTCTAGAAACTGTAGTGAATACTGGGCCCGTTCCAAAAGTGCCCTCACAAACAGCCGCTGTTATAGCGAGAGAAATAAAAAACAAACATTTTCAAAAAAAGAGCAAATTTTCTCTTCCAGTTATCACAAGTGTCAAGTCCCCACATGGCGACTCACCACCCGAACTAAACCAACCCCTGGCCACATGGGCTGAGGCATGGCAGGCCCTCCCAGGAGTGTCAGACTGGGTTCTGGGGATTATAAAACGAGGTTACTCACTCCAGTTCACTCGAAAACCCCCGCAGTTCCGCGGTGTGGTCTCCACCTCAGTGCAGAGCAAGGACGCTCACATCTTGCCATCCGAGGTGAAGAATTTACTGGCAAAAGGAGCTGTAGAGACAGTTCCACCAGCTCAGAGCGAGTCAGGTTTCTACAGCTGTTACTTCCTCGTCCCCAAAAAGGATGGCGGCCTCCGGCCCATCCTCGATCTCAGACACCTGAACCGTGCCCTCATGAAACAGCTGTTCAGAATGACTACCCTGAAGCAGATCCTCTCACAAATACGCCCAGGGGACTGGTTCTTCTCTCTGGATCTGAAAGAGGCTTACTTTCACATCCAGGTAGCCCCCCCATCACAGACAATTCTTGAGATTCGCCTTCATGGGAGTGGCATATCAGTACACGGTCCTGCCCTTCGGACTGTCTTTGGCTCCCCGCACTTTTACGAAGTGCATGGACACAGCCCTCTCCCCTCTGAGACAGATGGGAGTCCGCATTCTGAATTACCTCGATGACTGCCTCATCTTAGCCCAGCCAGAGGCTGAGCTAATATCCTACAGATCCCTCTCCTCCTCAGCTACTTAGAGTGCCTGGGAGCAGTTTTCGACTCAGTCCACATGAACGTGCACTGGCCATACAAAAGCTTGCGCCGTTTTTTAAAATCGGAGTGTCTCGCTCTCTCAAGTCGTTTCAAAGAATGCTGGGCCTCATGGCTTCTGCATCATCGGTACTACAGCTAGGCCTGCTCCACATGAGACCCCTTCAGTATTGGCTGGAACCTCAAATTCCGCCCCATGCGTGGCGTCACAAATGCTTTCATGTCAGGGTGAGCCAGGCCAATGTGTAACAGCTCTGGCCCCTTGGAAAGACACACAGCGGTTCAAGCAGCACGTGAGTATGGGCTTGATTCACAGAAGGAAGTTTGTCTCGACAGATGCATCCAACAAGGGTTGGGGAGCTCTGTGCGAAGGCAGACCGACCTTCGGCTCCTGGTCAGATACAGGAGGCCGGCTACATATCAACTGCCTCGAGATGATGGCAGTATGTCGAGCCCTTCAGACCTTCTTACCAGACCTGAAGGGACACCACGTGCTAGTCCGCTCAGACAGCATGACGGTGGTGTCCTATAAAAATCGCCAGGGCGGACTTACCTCGAAATGCCTTTTAGAGATGGTAAAACGCTTTTTGGAGTGGGCACATCTCAACCTGCGTTGGGGCAGCACATGTGCCTGGCATATTGAACCGAGGAGCAGACATGCTATCTCAGAGCAACGTACCCTCAGAGGAGTGGATGCTCCACCCGTAAACGGTTCAGAGAATCTGGGAGATCTTTGGCAGGGCAGAGGTCGACCTCTTTACCTCAAGACAACTCTCATTGCCCAACTTATTTTTCGAAGAGTGAGGATGCATTGGCCCGCGATTGGCCCAACCACCTCCTGTATGCTTTTCCCCCGATCGTTCAGATCCCACAGGTAATCAGAAGAGTCAGGGAACACAGACACAGAGTCCCTCTGGAATCAGCATTGGGTTTCAGAGCTGTCTCAGCTGCTGACAGCACCCCCGTGGCCCATTGCCCTGAGGCAGGACCTTCTCTCTCAGGCGAACAGGACGATTTGGCACCCCTAGCCCGAGCTGTGGGCTCTGCACCTCTTGGCTCTCGATGGGAATCAGTAGATCTCCCTGAGAGCGTCCTGAATACTACCTCACAGGCTAGAGCCCCGTCTACGAGACACCTCTATGCCCTTAAGTGTTTGGTCTTTTCCACCTGGTGTACAACCCATGGCAAAGACCCAGTTTCATGTGACATATCGGTGATATTGTCCTACCTTAAAGAGCTGTTGGACAAGGGCCGCTCCCCTTTCCACACTCAAGGTCTATGTGGCAGCTATAGCAGCTTCCCATGCTCTTATAGCCGGACAGTCTGTGGGCTGGAACAACTTAATTGTCCATTTCCTGAGAGGATGCCCTGCGTGGGACCTGCCCACGGTCCTGAGAGCCCTCAAGGGCTCCCACTTTGAGCCACTACAGTCTGCAGACTTGAAAACCCTGTCGTTGAAAGCCACTCTGCAACTGGTGTTAGCATTGGTTAAACGAGAGTAGGTGACTTGCAGGCTCTCTCAGTAAGTCCTGCCTCTCTTGAGTTTGGGCTTAACGACTCCAAAGTCGTCCTAAAACCAAGACATGGGTACGTTCCTAAGGTGCTCTACACCCCGTTTAGAGCCCAGGTTATTACTCTCTCTGCGCTTCCTCCTCCTGAGCAGGACCAGGAGCTTAACGTTCCCTGCCCGGTTAGGGCGCTAAGAATTTACATCGAGCGTCCTGTCCCATTCAGGCAGTCGGAACAACTCTTTGTGTGCTTTGGTGGCCGCACCAAAGGGACCCCGGTTACAAAGCAGAGGATTTCTCGATGGTTAGTTGACGCTATCACGCTAGCATACTCCTCCATAGGTCTCCAGAGCCCCATAGGAGTCATAACCCATTCCACTCAGGGCGTAGCCTCGTCCTGGGCGTGGTCTAGTGGTGTGTCCATAGCAGATGTTTGTGCGGCGGCCGGCTGGGCTTTGCCATCCACTTTCAAAGGTTCTATAACTTGGAAGTTCCGACCTTGCAGGTTTGAATTCTATCTGCTTAAATGGATACGCACCCTGCTTAAGGCGGTCTAATTCTTCAGGCATTGCTTGTTTTTTCAAGTACGCTCTTGGCCCTTTCAGTAGTTCTGAGGCTGTACAAAACCGTTGGAACGATTATCCAAGGCCGGGCTGACCTCAGTGAGTTCAGCCTCTTCCCAACTGCAGGGCTCATCCTGTGTATAATTGGTCCCTCTGAGCCTTTTATGCTCAAGACCAGTTCATGTTAGACGTTCCTCTTTCATGACACGTATTGGTTCCCCATAAGCGTCTAGCGATGCAGTACGAGTGAAGTATCGAAAGGGAACGTACTCAGTTACTTACTTAACCTCGGTTCCCTGAGATACGGGAACGAGTCCTGCGTTCCTTGCCATGCCATGATGCTGCATGACTCAGTGTCATCGCTTCAGTCGAATTTACCTGAGATCCTATGGCGAAATACCCGCTTATATGGCCAGATGGCCCCGCCCATTATGGCGGGCTTCGACGGCATAGGCTCGTGCAGCTCCGCTGACGAGCCATTGGTTAGTTTTTTTATTTACTGCACGAACCAATGTCCATGCAGTTAGGCAGTACAGGTAGGCAGTCAAGTATGCAACAGTATTAGACAAGATCAAACGACAAAATGAGGGTTAGTGCTGTCTTTATAGTTGTTCAGGATGAATGATAATAGGTGCATATGGTTAATATTCCGGTGATGGTGAACGAGGGGGAGGGGTTGCAGGATCTGCTAATGATAGTACAGCTGAGTCAGTGTTAAAGGCAAATGATGGTAAAAACACCTTAATATAATATCACCTATTTCCCATGTGTCCATATTATTTTGGCCAACCCCTGTATGTGCATTTAAAGGGACAGTCCACCCAAAAATAAAAATTTGCTGTTAATTGATGTAAAGCAAGGCAAGGCAAGGCAAGGCAAGGCAAGTTTATTTATATAGCACATTTCATACACAATGGTAATTCAAAGTGCTTTACATAAAAGAAAAGAAAAAAATAATCACAATAAAACAAGGAATTTAAAAACTTTGAAAATGATTAAAAAATGTATTTAAGAGTTTTAAAATGAATTTAAAATGGTTAAGAATAGAACATGATTATACAAAATATAGTGCAATCAGTTCGGACATCGCACAGTGCTCATTCAATAAATGCACAGCTAAACAGATGAGTTTTGAGTCTGCATTTAAATGTGACTAATGTTTTAGCACATCTGATCTCTTCTGGAAGCTGATTCCAACTGCGGGCGGCATAATAACTAAAAGCAGACTCACCTTGTTTTATGTGAAACAGAAAACTGTTGTAGGTGATTTTTTCTTCAGTAGAACTGTAAAGAGTTTTTTTTTATAGCTCAAACCGTGGTCCTTGGTGATTCATAAAATGCAAATCAGTGGCTACCCATTTTTGAAAACAAAAAAAGCATTTCAAGGAACCCAAAATTACTACCTGAGGGTCCTGACAATATACTATATACAGTATCTCACAGAAGTGAGTACACCCCTCACATTCTTTTAAATATTTTATTATATCTTTTCATGTGACAACACTGAAGAAATGACACTTTCCAACAATGTAAAGTAGTGAGTGTACAGCTTGTATAAGTTTCAACCTCTGCAGCAATGCTGGCAGCACTCATACGTCTATTTCCCAAACACAACCTCTGGATATTATGCTGAGCATGTGCACTCAACTTCTTTGGTCGACCATGGCGAGGCCTGTTCTGAGTGGAACCTGTCCTGTTAAACCACTGTATGGTCTTGGCCACCGTGCTGCAGCTCAGTTTCAGGGTCTTGGCAATCTTCGTATAGCAACAATTGTTTTTTTCAGATCCTCAGAGAGTTCTTTGCCTTGAGGTGCCATGTTGAACTTCCAGTGACCAGTATGTGAGAGTGAGAGCGATAACACCAAATTTAACACACCTGCTCCCCATTTACACCTGAGACCTTGTAACACTAATGAGTCACATGACAACCAGGGAGAGAAAATGGCTAATTGGGCCCAATTTGGACATTTTCACTTAGGGGTGTACTCACTTTTGTGGCCAGCGGTTTAGACATTAATGGCTGTGTGTTGAGTTATTTTGAGGGGACAGCAAATTTACACTGTTATACAAGCTGTAAACTCACTACTTTACACTGTAGCAAAGTGTAATTTATTCAGTGATGTCACATGAAAAGATATAATACAATATTTACAAAAATGTGAGGGTTGTACTCACTTCTGTGAGATACTGTAGGTCTTATAAAGTGAAATTATCATTCTCTGAAAGACACTGAACATTATTCACAACATTGTTACCTGTAATCCATAGCCTCATCCAAACAGGAAGTCTGATTCTTTTCTGCAAACCGGTTCTTTTGGACAGTTCGTTTCTGGTTCAATGAACTAATTCTCCAGTTTGTTTTCATATTTAAACAATGACGTAATGTATACACAATTACATTATTAAAGCTCCCAATAATGATGTGAAACATATGTTTTACATATATAAAGCATATAAAATGAATATAGTCTTAAACAACCCCCCTTTTTACATAAACCAGTGGTTCTCAAACTTTTTTGGGCCAGCGCCCCCCCACCCATTATTCAGGTACTTCATCGCCCCCCCATCAAATAAAAAGTATTCTAATTGTCTTCACAGACTATAGTTGTTTATTATTTTGTGTTTATAATGAGGACTGGTATTATATTTACAGTAGCATTAAAATGTATGGGGTCATTACTTTTTTAAAGAAATTACTTTCTAATTCAAGGATCCATTAAATTATTGAAAAAAATGAAATGACAGTGAAATACATTTTTAAAATAGATTATTTGAAAATAAGTGCAATAACATTTATTTACAGAGTTCTTAAGCATGTTGGTGAATTTCATTGCTAAATAATTGGTGACGTTGTTGCCCCAAATTTAAAAAGACTTGATAAAAATCCCTGTTTAGAATATATCCACAGGGGCATTTTTACAGAAGAGATTTTAGTTTGTTCTTCCGTTCCTGGCAAAGTGAGCGGAGTGGAAGGGAGCGAGGAGTGGATTTATTTATTTATTTTTTAAGTCGGAGGGTCATCGTTTTCAGTCACTCCGAGAGCGCTCCATTACCGCTCTATCACAAGCACAATTAATGCCAACAGCCCATAATATAACTGCATTTTATCAAAAATTCACGCATTAAACATCATTAGCTAGTTTGACAGATATGTGGATCACTCAAATCACCCCTGATTATAACCCAGGTGAGGGTTATAATGACGGCGATGGACAAGTGCAGGAGGTTATATTTCAAGCATGTTTGTTTGTAGCATGTGGACAATCAAAACTGACTGGGTGAATTCACATTTTAAATGGGGAAGTTGTGGCCTAATGGTTAGAGAGTCGGACTCATAACCCAAAGGTTGTGGGTTCGAGTCTCGTACCGGCAGGGATTGTAGGTGGTGGGAGTGAATGTACAGCGCTCTCTTCCACCTTCAATACCACGACTGAGGTGCCCTTGAGCAAGGCACCGAACCCCCAACTGCTCCCCGGGCGCCGCAGCATAAATGGCTGCCCACTGCTCCGGGTGTGTGTTCACGGTGTGTGTGTGTTCACTGCTGTGTGTGTGCACTTTGGATGGGTAAATGCAGAGCACTAATTCTGAGTATGGGTCACCATACTTGGCCACATGTCACTTCACTCACTAAACAGTTTATTGTACAGGTAGCTAAGCTCTGCTCTAAACTAATGTGCTGCTACACTGCACGCACGCACAACACACAAACTTGCACATTACGTACAGATCGCGTGCACATAGAAACATTCAGGAGTGCAGAAAATTGTCAACACTGTCCTGTGATTTATCATGTATCAGCTTTCAGTGAAAAATAATAGGCTAATATTTGTCTCTTAGTTTTAGCAAATACCCTGTTTTTGAGAATATATTGAATTTTTTTTTTTTTCTGACATAGAGTACATGGTCATTTTGGTCTGTAAATACCACATTTATACACGCAAATGGAAGAAACGTAAACCCTCCTTTACTATATTTCATGACTTTGTGAGAATATTTCAAAGTTTGCTTACAATTACTTAATAGAAAACCAAGTAATAAGATGGGAAAAAATATGCTCCTCATTTTCAAAACAATTTTAGTGCTTTCCTGATTTATATCTTTGTTAGTCCAATACATTTCAAATCTTGCTTTTTTGACAGTGTGGTGTGCCAGCTATAATAATAATAATAACAACAATTTTTTGAGCAGCAATCAGCATGATTTCTGAAGGATCATGTGACACTGAAAGCTGGAGTAATGGAGCTTTAGCATGAGAGGAAAATAGAAAGAAAAGAAAAAGAAAGCAGTTCTTTCAAATTGTAGATGTACTGTTTGCTGTTTTTTTTAATTGTTTTTGATCAAATAAATGCAACAATTAAAATAATCTTACTGACTTTTTCTTTTGAATGTTAGTGTATATTAAAGGCTATATTTTATTTGTAATATGAAACTATTTTAAAAGCATGTATTTTAACCCAAATATAACAGCCCACAGTAGCCCATAAATAATAAAAAAATTATGTCATTGAATGCCACATGACATTCATGGCATATTTGATTTGACTGGACTTGAAATACCATTATCATTAGTTTTCCAAGGAGCAAAAAAAGCCACGTGAATATAAATTAGGCTATATTTATGAACATTGAATAAACTCTTTAAATTTGGCATTCAAACAAAAAGCATTTATATAAATTTTTCTAAACAAGAAAAAGCATACTGTGCTTGAACGTGTCTAAATATTTGCCATTGTTTTCACTGGAAGTCTGGCAGCTGCGCTACAGAAAGCTATGGAAATGATAGTTTAGAAGCGGTAGTATTGGTGTAAACTAGCGGCTTACCCTAACTAACACTACTACACCGGGCGCGAACGTCGTAACACGTTGCGTCAAAGCACACAGATCCTGATTATAATCAGTGGTTCAGTATCTGAGCACGAGCACAACATAAACGGATGTCGCGTTCTTTGCCTGCGGTACCGACATGACAAACGGATATAGAAAGTGCACTTTGATGCATCCAGTGTAGAGACGGCGTTAGGATGTGCCAGACCATTTTCTTTTGCAAGTTTCAGCTCATACTTCTTTGGTGTAAACTCGCCTTAACCAAACGCCCCCCAAGAACACCTCAGCACCCCCTTTAAAAAATATTGCTTCCAGCGCCCCCCAAATGCTCTCCGAACGCCCCCTGGGGGCCAGTGCAATAACCAGTGCAGTGCAATAACCAGTGTAGAAATAATGATTATTTTGCGAACTGGACATCACTCTGGACCATTTGCCTGAAGCTATGGATTACAGGTAATAATGCTGTAAATAATGTTCAGTTTCTTACACAGACGGATCGTTTCACTTCATAAAACCTCAATATATCATCAGGAGCCACTGGTAATAATTTTGTGTTTCTTGGTATTCTTTTTTTTTTTTAATTTTGAAAAACAGGCAGCCGCTCATCTTGCATGGTCTAAGTGTGACTAAATTAACAGCAAAAATTATTAAAAACAACATGTTAAATAATGTAAAATACTCACTGTAGTGTGTTGAGTTTACAGTGTTTATCCTGCAGTAGAGCAGCGATCTGATTCACTCGTGTATCTCCTAGTTCATGTAAACTCAGATTCAGTTCTTTCAGGAGTAACGGGTTTTCACCCTGAACTTCAGTTGCATACTGACAGGCTTCATCTGCAGCAGGACCCAAAAACCTGCAGAAGAGAATTTAAAGTAGGATTCAATTCAGTGTGCATTATATTAAAAAACATGCTAAGATTGCCAAACATTGTTTGTAATGAAAGCTCTAGCTACTTTTAACAGTTTTACTTTGAACATTTAAATACACAAATATTGTTTTGAAAAGAAAGTCAAAAAGTCACAATTATTGAAGTGAAAATCAATTTTACTACACACATAGGAAGACTGAAACGTCCAACAAAGCAAAAGTTCACTAGATCATGATTCTCCAAAATTAAATTACCATCTCAAGATCCTTCTGGCTTTTAAGCAGATAAGAAAGGGTAGCAAATGGATAATTAGCTTGTGACGACACAATTTTGTCACATAAAATTTTTCCATCAGAAATTTCCACAGTAACATTTTTTTCACATCTCACCTCAGTGTCTTCAGTTGATAGTTTGGATCCTGTAGTAAATCATTGAGCTGCTTCACTCCTGATTGTCCAGGATCATTTCCTGTGAGATCCAGCTCTATCAGGTGTGAAGGGTTTGATCTCAGAGCTGAAGCCAGAGCTTTATAACCTTCTTCAGTGATGCTGCAGTCGGAAAGTCTAGAAAAAAGAGGATTCAAAAAAGTCATCAAATCTATTATAACATTAATATCAGTGAATGTTTTTTTTTTTTTATATCATATAACCTCAAATACACTAAATTTATTTTCTCTTCTGGGCAGAGAAGGACTGGTCTAGGGACAGAAGCATGTCTTTTAATTTCCCTAAGTTTACTCCAGTAATTTTCAACTGAACAAAAGAGAACAATATTATTAAACTCCAACAGTGGTTTATTAAACTCACCTGAGTTTCTCCAGTGCACAGTTTGTATCTTCTAATCCGTTCTGGAGTTTCTTCACTCCTGAATCCTGCAGATTATTGTTGCTCATGTCAAGTTCTTTCAGACTGGAGTTTGATCTCAGGACTGTAGCAAGTACTGAACAGCTTTCCTCTGTTAGACCACAATCACACAGCCTAAAATGAACGTGAGAGGGACAATTTACAAATACGAAGTACTTGATTCCACTATTAAGGGATTCCCGAAAACTGATTTTGGTCACCTCATTTAAGATATTTTAAATGTGTAATAAAAATGTAACTAAAAATACTCACGTCAGTGTGTTGAGTTTACAGTGTTTATCCTGCAGTAGAGCAGAGATCTGATTCACTCGTGTGTCTTCTAGTTCATGTTCACTCAGATTCAGTTCTCTCAGGAGTAACGGGTTTTCACCCACAATTCCAGTCACATACTGACAGGCTTCCTCTGCAGCAGGACTCAAAAACCTTCAGAAAGAGGAAATATATTGAGAATATTTTTTTCACAAGCTTGTGAAAGGGCTTTTAATAATTTCAAAGCTTTTATAAACATCTTTTTTTTCTCTCTTTCAGCTAAACTGGGTTTAAGACGTTATGTTAATATTTTAAAATTCATTTTGTAAAAGGGCCTTAAGTCAATCAAAGCTTTTATGAATTTATTTTTGACAGTTATATTCTCTTTCAGCTACAATGGTTTTAAAACTATTGCACTTAATTATTTTAATATCACTCACCTCAGTGTTTTCAGTTGACAGTTTGGATCCTGTAGTATATCATTGAGCTCCTTCACTCCTGATTGTCCAGGATCATTTCCTGTGAGATCCAGCTCTATCAGGTGTGAAGGGTTTGATTTCAGAGCTGAAGCCAGAGCTAGATAACCTTCTTCAGTGATACTGCAGTCTGAAAGTCTACAAACAATAAAAACAAGAATTTAAATTAACATTGTAGTTCCCTTTCAGTCAATCACTTTTGATGTCACATTGACGAAATGGGGATCTCGCTAGAGAGACCACTCTACTTCTAGTGCACACCAGCATGCGATGATTGCATCCAGCTGCCGCTGATCGCAGCGCGAGTATAAATAGGCAGCAGGTGCAACGCATACTCATCATTTCGCTTCGGAACCGAGCGTTTTCAATCGTTCTGCTCTTACCAAGCTTCGTTTGTAAATGAGACGAGTTCAGCACGCTCTAAGGGAGCTTCTTCATGTTGGTGGAATGGCACTACAGCGGTGGTCGTTTTCCCGTGTCGAGTGGGTTGAACACATCAGGCTGAACTACCCCGTTTATGCTGCAGGCGGCCATCTCACCTGTGCGCTTCAGCACGCTAAAAAAAGGCTTTTCCCCTAACAGAGCATTCGATATTGCGTCTGTACCAACTCGACGCTGTGTCTTTGTAAAGACGACGTTGCATCTTTGTATAGATGTTGTTCCACCCGTGTGTTTCTGGATGTGGTCGTTACCTGGTGCCGGGTGATGTTCACGATCGCAGGCTTCACTTCCTCAAAAAGGGCAGAGTTCCAGTGCCTCTGCCTTGATGTAGTTCTCTTCCTGGCAGAAGTCAGGGGAGGACTACTTCAGGCAGTAGCTCGGGTGGTCTGAGGATCACAGTGGCGGCGACCCCTCCGAGGAACCAACCTCAGAGGGACCGTCACTCCTCTAGCACTCTGCAGCCAGTCGAGCTGCCCGAGAAACGTGCTGGGCCCTCTAAAAGGAGCGTACCAGCCATATCCTTTGGGGCTCCTCCCGACAATCGTATGTCAATCGCTGCATCGGAGGGCCTCCGGGATGGTGGCAATGCCTGAATTGGAACCAGAGATGATGGCTATGCTTGCCCGGGTTGCCAAGAGGGTAGGACGATTGATTTCTTGGGGTGGCTCGCACTGGTTCTCAGCACCCCGCACCAATGTCTTTCTTCCCAGAGGTGCATGAGGAGCTCACTAGGTCATGGACGGCAACTTTTACTGCCAGAAACCGGCCTGTGTGCTCCTCCTCCCTCACCACTCTCGACGGTGGTGCAGCTTGGGGGTATACGAGTGGTTGGTAGCGATGCCGTTGTGTCCTAATACCACCACCATCTCCCCTACCGGGCCTGTAGGTACTCGTCTGGTCTGGCCGGCACTGCTTATGCGGCTTGTGGAGAAGCTGCCTCCGCCCTACATGCTATGGCGTTACTGCAGGTTCACCAGGCAAAAGCACTGAAGGACCTGCATGAGGGTGGTCATGATCTGGAAGTTGCATTTCAAGCGGCGAAGGTCACCGTGAGTTCTCTGGGTCGTGCGATGTCCACGCTTGTGGTCCAGGAGCGCAATCTCTGGCTGTGTCAGGGTCCCAAGAGGGCACGGAGAGTTGTGGACAGGCCGAGAGAATAAAAAAAGAGAATAACATTACAGTGGAACGTGCTCAGTCAGTGTTGAACTGCTTAAATTAATTCAAAAGGCAGGACGGCGGTCCCACTAAAACAATTTCAGAGGCTCCTGGGGCATATGGCAGCTGCAGCGGCGGTCACACCACTGGGGCTGCTTCATATAAGACCGCTTCAGCGCTGGCTCCATGGCCAAGTCCCGTGGTGGGCGTGGCAGCACGGCACTGGCTTGTCACACCGGCCTGCCGCCAAACCTTTATCTTGTGGTCAGACCTTGCGTTTCTTCATGTTAGAAGTACACACACATACATTTAAATAAAGACGAACACCGGCTGGCCTTTTTTTTACCAATTATCCAAATAATGTTTAATCCTAGAAAGCTATTATTATCAGAGGACACATGAGCATAACGGTTAGCAGATCAATGAATGAGAGGGCAGCGTTACCAGATTTGCCCATTTACCACACCTTGTTACAGCACAGTAGGGCTATTGCAAACAGAAACAATACTGTACTACATCGACGTTTCCTGTCAGCTTGATTTTTGAGTGGACTTTGCTGTTCCGATGAGCATGAACGGTATTTGAGTGGAGCACTCACATGGGCCGCGAGCGACTGAGCGGAGCACACACGCGCATAGAGTGGGATAATACACACACACACAGAGCGGAATAATACCATACAGTCTATGGATAATACACACACGCATAGAGCGGGATAATACACAGAGCGTCACACGTTTTTTACACGGCACCCCTGCTCTCGACGGACCCCGGTTGGGAAACACTGTTCTAAATAATGCCGCGAGTGGGGCTTGAGGAAGTGACATCGTCTGCACAGTGCGACCTGATGCAGCCCAGGAAGCGAGACACAGGAAACAGAAATACTGCAAAATAATAATAATAATGCGACTAAACGAGACGAAATAACGTTATAACATTTCGTTTTGTCTCGTTTTGGTCAACGAAAATGAAGAGACATTTTAGCATAGTTTTTATTTTGTAAACCACATTTAGTCTCGTTTTTATTCATCACGACGATATTTAGTCATAATTTTCATTGACGAAAGCAACACTACCCGCCACCTCCTCCTTTGGAGTAAGAAGTTTTCTTTATCTACTCCCTGACCGAGGGAACACTCAGCACGGATGCACTGGCACACAGCTGGCTGCGCCGGCCTGTGCAAATATGCGTTTCCCCCAGTAAGCCTTCTCACACAGACACTGTGCAAAGTCAGGGAGAATGAGGATCAGGTCTTGCTCTACTGGCCCAACCGGACCTGGTTCCCGGAACTGATGCTCCTAGTGACAGCCCCACCCTGGCAGATTCCTCTGAGGAAGGATCTACTTTCTCAGAGTCGGGGCACCTTGTGGCACCTACATCCAGACTTCTGGAAACTCCATGTCTGGTGTGTTTCCCAGCAGACTTCTCTGCCATCCCTGCAAGGGGGTTACAACCACCTCAAACTCTTCAATGTGTACCTAAGCGGTTATGCACATGTGTAAATGCCACCTAAAATCTCCTTCGGGAAGGATGGGGCTTCCACAACGCTCCTGTTTTAAATAGAATGAGTATGTTTTCCCAGTGTTATCTAATCTCACTGAGTGGGTAATGCTAAGACAACAGTGGCCAGCAGGCCAGTCTTCCTGCTGCGAGCCCTGGCCTATACCCAAAGGGGCGCAAGAGGCTCACACAGGACACTGGAAGGGGCAGCATCCGTGATGCTTTGGTAGGGATCTACGTACATACAGATTGGATTCATAACAATGTTCAAAACATAGAAGCAGCAGATCACTTCCATCAACATCCCCAAACCTTGCACAGCCCTACACCACTTCCTGGGTCAACATTTCATTCAGTATTATTAGGCAGTTTTGATGTATATGCTGTTTAATATTTGATGATTACTTTTTTAATGTATGTTTCTGCTTACATAAGCAATCATGATATGTATCATACATATGAATCATACATATTTCAAAATATGTCTTTGAAACAAAAAGCATGTTGAATAGCACTAACTGAAAAAAATAATGCATTGCATTAACAGTGCTTGCATTTTAATGCCTTGTATTTCCAGGGTATATTTAGGTCCTGAAATTTAACATAGTTGTTTATTTAAGCTGTGAATATTTTAATTCAAAATATTTCACACACATTTTCCTAATTAAAAATTAAATAATTCATATTCATCTTCCAGAGTTCACTTCCAAAATATTTAATCTGTTTAAAAATACAATGTATAACTGTATTGTGAGATCTGAGGTCTTATATCACTGTATTAGTTCATTGAGGCACTTACTCCTCGTTGGGGAATCCTGGAGTGTGAGGTATGAGGGGAACCCCAGTATAACAGCAAAGCGTCACACAAGCCATGATACAAAGTTACGGAAACTAAGCAACCGAAAGCAATATATGTCTTCCTCAGATGGAATGTTAGTTCTGTACTTTAGCGTTGGGTAAAATAGCATTATAATCTCCTTTGTGGTAGAGAAAGCTGCTTACATGTAGGCTACGGGAAACAGCGAAGATGTTGAATTAAACATACACACAATCAGCTTTTCCACATGTTTATACTGGTCCCAATAAGTAGTAAGTAAATTAGTGCTTGCTCCATTTCTGCAAATCAGTTTTTGTGAATGAATGACTTAATCCACCTGTTGCTTTGGTCTTCATCAACAGCCGCTTGTGCCACCTGCTGGTGAGCGACTGACAGCAGCTGGAGATCATGCATCGGTGCTCTACTGCTATTCCTGCAGCTACCAGATGTGCAATGGGAAATTTTCTGTCGAATTTTAACCACTGAATTTGTGGAAGCGAATTTGGAAAGTGAAATAAAATGGAACGAAATTTGCCTGCCAAATATTATACATCTTATTTTTAAACAGACTGAATATTTTGGAAGTGAACTCTGGAAGGTGAATATTAATTATTGAATTTTTAATTATGAAAATGTGTGTGAAATATTTTGAACTGAAATATTCACAGCTTAAATAAACAACTATGTTCATTTTCAGGACCTAAAAATGCAAGCCCTGGAAATACAAGGTATTAAAATTAGGGATGCACCGATACCACTTTTTCCAGTACTCGCCCGATACCGATACTTTTATTTTTGGTACTTGCCGATACCGAGTACCGATACCAATATTTTTATTGCATTTGTACATTTTTTAAATATTGGGTACAGAAACCAAAAGAGTATGTATAATGTTAGTTGAAAAACATTATACATACCCACTAATAAAAAAATATCTAAAAATTATATCGGGTCTCTGAATAATTTTTGGTTTGACTGTATGAGTACAGAAACCAAAAGAGTATGTATAATGTTAGTTGGTTAACTAACTATTTGGTCAAATAGATACAGTCAAACCAAAATGTATTCAGACACCAACATTTCTCACATTATCACAGTTTATTCGCTATGGTTTAGAAAATGGTAATAAAATATGATAAGAACTGAGAGTTAAACTGTGTCAGAACAAATTCAGCTTGATAATGTCAGATAACTTTGAAAGAAAGGTATGTAATAGATTACAATCAACCAAAAATTAGACAGCTGTTAGTATGACAATATTTACACAACTATCAATACTTAGTCGGGCAGCCATTAGCCTTAATAACAGCCTGTAGTCTCCTGGGTATGCTGTCACCCAGCTTCATGAAAACCTCAACATCAATGTTTTTTCCCAGACTCTGTCTGAATAATTTTTGGTCCCAAATTTGTATCAATTTTACTGGCAGTCCACTGTATGAAGAAATTTTGGGTATGATTTGGTATGATTTGTCACAGTTTACTTTATTTTGCTATCCTCACTTACATAAATGAAAAACACTCAAGCAAGCAAAACGCGCAACGCGTGCACGTATTTGTACTGGTGCAGAATGAGAGGGACAAGTAGTAGGCTACAGCTTAGCGCATTTCACACAGGCTGTTAGTTTCACTTACGCCAGAAAGTCGTGTATGCCTAAGGTTGAAAATAAATGAGGCTTATAGCGAACACCCCTATAAATGGTTATTTTTACGATTTAGTTTTAATCCAAATGATGTGGAATAATTATTTGGTATGATTTGTCACAGTTTACTTTATTTTGCTATCCTCACTTACATAAATGAACTATAGTGTCCTGCACCCACTAGTAAAAAAATATAAAAAATTATATCTGGTCTCTGAATAATTTTTGGTTTGACTATATATCCTTCGGTTATTTTTACACTTAATTATGCACATTAAAATGTATTTTACAAGTTTTTGTTACTTTCACTGTTTCTTTTTTTGCTCTATGGTACATCATCTTTTATTTAATAGCATTAGAGCTGCTCCATTGCAGCAGCTGTAATCATGCGCTTTGCTGTAATAATGCAGGGAACCACTCGTTATAAATCTCCTAACTGTGATATTTTCAGAAATAGAAGTTGCGTTTTTTCATCTGAAACGTGCTGCGATTTATATTCCAAAGCCACTCATATAATGCACAAACACTCAAGCAAGCAAAACGCGCAACGCGTGCACGTATTTGTACTGGTGCAGAATGAGAGGGACAAGTAGTAGGCTACAGCCTAGCGCATTTCTCACAGGCTGTTAGTTTCACTTTAGCCAGAAAGTCGTGTATGCCTAAGGTTGAAAATAAATGAGGTTTATAGCGAACACCCCTATAAATTACAGGAGCTCAGTATCGGGCCCGATCGGTATCGGTGCATCCCTAATTAAAATGCAAGCACTGTTAATGCAATGCATTATTTTTTCAGTTAGTGCTATTCAACATGCTTTTTTGTTTCAAAGACATATGGCATTATTTTTCTTCCATACACAGAAAGCTGGACAATTCCGTCAATGGCAGTGAAGCTTTGTTTCACAAAATAGGTTAGTGGCAGGGAAAGGGTTAGGTGATAAAAGGAATATGAAGAAAACTAGTGATTACTATGGGTTGTATATAACATACTTCTATATCTTTATAATTGTACCACAGTAAACACACTTTTGTATATGTTTTCACACTTATGTTTTCATGTTTTATGGAAGCAAGATGTGAATGTGTCAAATTTTATAATATACTGCTTAACAAAAACAAATTAAGCTTTTAAGTGATCTATATATTTCACTTTTATACTAGTTATTTGAGTTAAGTTAAATTTTTTCAGTTGTGTTTACTTTTACTTTAGTGCAGTTAACAAATGCTCTTCTTTCATTTTATTTTTAGTTACAAAACTGGTAATCTCACATTCCTCCAACGTCTGGAGGAGATTAAAAAAATCTATAATATTCCCATAATCAGCCAATGTGCAACATTAATCTAATTGCTGTGCCATTTGATGTAGCTGTTGGTGAAATGTACTTACTTGAGTATCTTCAGCTCACACACAGGATTCTTCAGTCCCTCACAGATCTCTTTGACTCCTGAGTCCAGCAGACGGCTGTTGTTCAGGTTCATCTCTTTCAGGATGGTTTTGGAGGAAAGAACAGTAGCTAGAACTGAACAGCTTTCCTCTGTCAGCCTACAATTATTCAACCTGAACAGAATAAAACAGCATTAGTTATTATTCAGCATATATTTAACACACATCAGATCAACAGCTCTTTATATCTGATCACACATGTGACTGACAGTCTTTTATAATGATAAACAAGAGTTTTAAATGTATAACATCACTCACTTAATTTTCTCCAGTTTGCTATGAGAGTCCATAAAAAGAGCAGAGAGTTTCTCCCCATCCAGGTCTCCTAATTTAACTTCACTCAGATCCAGTTCTTTCAGTAATAATGGACTTTTACCCAGAACTTTAGTGAGATAATCACACGCTTCCTCTGCAGCAGGACTTTTCAGAAACCTGCAGGATGTAGAAGAGAATTAAGAATTTAGGTTTTTGGACAAGAGGCATTATGTTTCCACTCCTCGAGAGTTTTGGGGGTGGCTGCTGTAAAAGCTTAGTCAGAGGGTGTTTAGCCAATTTGGAAAAAGAAATTCAGATACTTTAAGAAACCATGAAAACTGTGTACAGGACAGGTTGTGTTAGTCATTAGTGGACCATATAGCTAAGATGCTAATCGTGCTCCACATGCAGCCGCTAGAGGGCACAATCCATGCATGAAATAAATGTATTTAAAAATAGTATTTAGTATACTGTTCAGTAACTTTTTAGGGTCAATTTGCTATTCACGTGGAACATATTTTAAAAATTACAGAAGAATCACACATCTGTTCTGTTAATACAATGTAATATAATGCTCCTAATCTTGCATATTGTATGTGATGTGATTAAAAAAAATAATCAAAAGAAGACATGACTTCTCAACTTTACTTGTTTTTTACATATCCGACCGAACTACAAACTGTCCAGTGATGTCTGTGAGAAAGGTATATTCACTCGACAAGCTCGTGCATCTGCGCCGCCGCACGCTCAATCCACTCAGTGTGCTTTGTTTATCAGCTCACGCACATCAGCTATACAGGCGTTAATACTGAATGTTTAACGTTATATTCATTGCATACATATACTTCGTAGTAGACATCCTTAACTTCATTCTGCTGTCTGTTGTTTTGTTGTTGGTGTTTCTTTGTCTGAATATGGTGCTCATCACATGCTGTGTGGTATCGGCGTTTGGTATCGGGGCATTTTAACGAATACGAGTACGAGTACAGGAGCTCAGTATCGGGCCCGATCGGTATCGGTGCATCCCTAATTAAAATGCAAGCACTGTTAATGCAATGCATTATTTTTTCAGTTAGTGCTATTCAACATGCTTTTTTGTTTCAAAGACATATGGCATTATTTTTCTTCCATACACAGAAAGCTGGACAATTCCGTCAATGGCAGTGAAGCTTTGTTTCACAAAATAGGTTAGTGGCAGGGAAAGGGTTAGGTGATGAAAGGAATATGAAGAAAACAAGTGATTACTATGGGTTGTATATAACATACTTCTATATCTTTATAATTGTACCACAGTAAACACACTTTTGTATATGTTTTCACACTTATGTTTTCATGTTTTATGGAAGCAAGATGTGAATATGTCAAATTTTATAATATACTGCTTAACAAAAACAAATTAAGCTTTTAAGTGATCTATATATTTCACTTTTATACTAGTTATTTGAGTTAAGTTAAATTTTTTCAGTTGTGTTTACTTTTACTTTAGTGCAGTTAACAAATGCTCTTCTTTCATTTTATTTTTAGTTACAAAACTGGTAATCTCACATTCCTCCAACGTCTGGAGGAGATTAAAAAAATCTATAATATTCCCATAATCAGCCAATGTGCAACATTAATCTAATTGCTGTGCCATTTGATGTAGCTGTTGGTGAAATGTACTTACTTGAGTATCTTCAGCTCACACACAGGATTCTTCAGTCCCTCACAGATCTCTTTGACTCCTGAGTCCAGCAGACGGCTGTTGTTCAGGTTCATCTCTTTCAGGATGGTTTTGGAGGAAAGAACAGTAGCTAGAACTGAACAGCTTTCCTCTGTCAGCCTACAATTATTCAGCCTGAACAGAATAAAACAGCATTAGTTAATATTCAGCAGATATTTAACACGCATCAGATCAACAGCTCTTCATATCTGCTCGCACATGTGACTGGCAGTCTTTTATAATGATAAACAAGAGTTTTAAATGTATAACATCACTCACTTAATTTTCTCCAGTTTGCTATGAGAGTCCATAAAAAGAGCAGAGAGCTTCTCTCCATCTAGATCTCCTAATTTAACTTCACTCAGATTCAGTTCTTTCAGTACTAATGGACTTGTACCTAGAACTTCAGTGAGATAATCACATGCTTCCTGTGCAGCAGGACTTTTCAGAAACCTACAGGAAGTAGATGAGAATTTTAGATCATTTATGGTTTTTGCATTATTTTTGCCATAAAATATGTTGACTGTTGAATTTCTTAGAAATTGCAATTTAATTCAGTTCACGTCATTCCTATTCCACACTGGTCCATTTGTCTGCTCTATCTGTTGATTTACAGCTGATTTCACATCTGTGGTTCAGTTTTAAATATTTCAAGGTTTATTACCTGATGGTCTTTAATTTACAGGAATCATCCAGTAGTAAATCATTGAGCTCCTTCACTCCTGATGGTCCAGGATCATTTCCTCTGAGATCCAGCTCTATCACGTGTGAAGGGTTTGATCTCAGAGCTGAAGCCAGAGCTTTATAACCTTCTTCAGTGATACTGCAGCCTGAAAGTCTAAAAAAATATGTTATTCTTGCTTATAAGACTAGTTATACTACAAATACACAAAAAAAAAATTCTCAGATGAATCGCATTGTTTGGAATCTCTGTGGTTTCCAGAGTTTTTTTATGTCAAGCAGCCAGGTAGATGACTAGTTAAAATTCTAGGCAACTATTGTAAAAACTAGATGCAGCCACTGCAGCAAACTCAGTATGCAAACAAGATATATACATTCAGTGATGTAACCATGCAAAGACAAATGACACCAAATTGGCATTTACTGTGAAATTCAACCTGACAGCTCAATTTATAAATCATTATTAGAAGACTACTGTTGTGGATCAATGTAAGACAAGCAGTTAATGTACTTGCTAACATATTTACATACTTGCTCAATAACTTTTGTCATTACTTAAAATGTACCTTTACAAATAAATATTTCCATGTGTATTTTCAGTTATCTACATTTCTACACTTTTTTCCACTCTGCATTGTGAATTTTCCAACAGAAAACAGATCTTCTCTATTCCTGTCCTGTCCTATCTACAATTTCTATACCTTCCCTATATTTATGAGTTTCCTAGTTTATTCAGTCTCAATCTTAGTACCACTGCAGTCAAATACTCACATCAGTGTGTTAAGTATACAATGTTTATCCTGCAGTAGTGGAACAAGCGGTTTCAAGTCTCCTAGTTCACGCCCACTCAGATTCAGCTCTCTCAGGAATAATGGGTTTTTACCCACAATTCCAGTCACATACTGACAGGCTTCACCTGCAGCAGGACCCAAAAACCTGCAGAAGGGCAGATCAAGTGGGATTCAATATAGATCAAGTGAGATTCAATATAGTTCTTAACCAAACTTGGTGATTCTCAAACTATGTTAAAGGATTTTTCTTGAATTTACTTTAATGCAACAGTGAAATAATATTTCCATAAAAAATTCAACTGCATATAACTTATTTTGAATTGTCTTACCTCAGTGTCTTCAGTGAATAGTTTGGATCCTGTAGTAAATCATCGAGCTGCTTCACTCCTGATTGTCCAGGATCATTTCCTGTGAGATCCAGCTCTATCAGGTGTGAAGGGTTTGATCTCAGAGCTGAAGCCAGAGCTTTATAACCTTCTTCAGTGATACTGCAGCCTGAAAGTCTAGAATAGGAATGAAACAGTCTGATTATTCTAGAAATTACCTCTACATTATTTGAGCATAAAGTGAATTATATTTTGTTCCTTGTACAGTAATTTGCAAAGCAAACTGACAACTGAATACAAAAGGATCAGTAACCTTTAATCTTTTAAACATCAACACACATGAGAATCAGTAATATCTGGACTGTAAACATCCAGTTTACAGTCATTTACAAGGGTTAATTTATCTAAAACTCTACATGGGGGAAAGTCTTTCACCTGAATGATCCAAAACATACAAGTGACCACAAAATGGCGAAAAACAAGAAAATGAAAGTTTAGCTGCTGGTCTGGTGGTGATCCAGATGAGAGCAGAAGGAAGCAGATTTCCCTTGATGAGGTTAGTTAGGAGAACATCCAGAGAGGCTGGGGATGATACATCAGACCATGTTTCATTACCATCAAAGTTCAGAGGAAGACGACATTCATCCAATCCATCAAGAATGAACAGGACTTTGAATTGATTCCTTCTTTTAAGATTCAGTGTTTTTGTTTCTGGGAAAAACTGACTTATAATACTTGTCAAGCTTTGTGTTCCTTTCTCCTTTAAGTTCAACTCTCTAAATGGAAGAGGAAATATGAAGCTGATATCTTGATTTTCTTTTCCTTCAGTCCAATCCAGAACAATCTTTTGCACAGAGACTGATTTTCCGATGCCAGCAACTCCTTTTGTTAGTACAGTTCTGACCTGCTTGTCTTGTTCAGATGCTTTAAACATCTTTGTGCATTCAACCTGTATCTCTTGTGATTCTTGATGCCTGGAAGTAACTTCAATCTGTCTTACCTCATGTTCAATATTAACGTGTTCACTACCACCCTGAGTGATATAGAGATCGGTGTAGATGTTATTCAGAAGTGTGGAGTCACCTTGCTTTGTAATTCCTTCAAACACACATTGATACTTCTTCTTTAGGTTACATTTTAGTTGATGAATGAAGAGCAGCTCATCTAAACACCAGAAGAAAAATACATATATTTGTATCAGAATTCTCTCTCCTACGTTTATAAGAGGCAATATGACAGATGTTCATGAGTCTCTTACCTTCTAGAGTATCAGCAGCTTCATCTTGCTTCATATTTCTTAAGAAGTAGAGTGTGAGATCGAGAGCTATTTCCTTGATACTGCATCTATTCTCATTAAAGTCCTCCACAAAGTATTGCATATTCTCTTTTTGTAATATTTTCTTAAACTTCTCCAGCTCATCTTTCAGAAATTGGATTATTTTGCTCTCAAGATCCTACATAGCAAGAAAAAGGAGAAGCGATCAATCAGTGGAGACAGCATAAGTGCTGGAGAGCGCAAAAGTGTTTGCTTAATAGCTCGTTTCTTTTTTAAGGTTGTTTAGAATATTTGTTGCTAGGAAGGATTAATTCATTTACTGCTTATTTCTATTTTGTACTCTCATTATAATTTGTATTTTGGCAGGAATTATTTGTAATTAGAATAACAGCCGTTGGCTAAAAAGAAGTTACTTGTTATTTGTATTGTTCATTACTGCATTTAAATGGTGAACTGTCCAGCAAGAGTTTCGATTTCAGTCCACTTTCTTTCCACCCTCACTTTTCCCACATTTAACAGGTGCTTCAAGTACATTATTGTTGTCACTCAACAACGCTCTAACATCACATGCAGAAGACAATCCAAACCTGCAAACCTGCGTCCTTATCTGCACCTCTGTGCTGATTTCATTCTGGCCTTTGCTGCTAAAGCCGGGCTCACACTACAGGAGTTTTAAAATCCTAACCGATTATGAAATCTGGTTGCAGCACACACATAAGGAGAATCTTTGCAGATTATCTTCTCCCAAATCTTAAATATGCACACACTACAAGATTTGAACATCATGGCGCAACACACACTACAAGATATTATTAAGATTATCATGCCAGAGGGAGCGCCTCACGTGATCGCCTCGTGACCAGGGGCGTGTCTACGTGGTGGCCAGGGGTGGCACCGGCCCCCCCTGAAATCTGGCTGGCCACTGCAGGTGCCCCCCCCCCCTACCAGATATCTTGCGATAGGCTTGTTTTTAATACATTTCTAACTGCATCTGGCACTGGCGGATCCTGTGTAGGCAGCTGCCTAGGGCCGCTTTCTTCTCTTCTTTATACTTAATTTTAAGCGGTTTCTATAGCGTGATCTTAATGACAAATATGACTATCACCGCTAATGACTTCCTGTTTGTTGCTGCCGTGTGGTTTGAGTTTGAGCTCC
>NW_015506272.1:350363-351795 GCF_001515645.1 Sinocyclocheilus grahami | reverse complement strand
ATTGTTATGCTGACGACACGCAAATTTATGTGCCTTTTAAAAAAATGACAACCAGAGTTTGAGTGCTTTAACTGCTTGTCTGTCTGATATTAAGGCTTGGATGTCTCTTCATTTTTTGAATCTCAATGAGAGTAAGACTGAGGCAATTGTGTTCGGTTCTTTAGCTGTATCTGGCAACATACAGCAAGTGCTTGGTGATCTGGCTGCATATGTCAAGCCCTCTGTCCTCATCAATAATGACATTAAAACATTACATTTTAGGCTTAATATTAAGAAATATGCATTGTGCACAAAGTAGTACTCCATATAAAGTTTAATTATAATTTTTATATCAGTAAGTCTCAAGTGATATGTCAGGAAACATGTTAATAGATTTGAACTATACTAGTGAGAGGCAGTAGTTAAATCAAGTTTTTTCAGCTTAGACTCCTTGCTAAGGTGAAGGGTTTTTTAACTTGTGCTGAGTTCGAGAGAGCTATACATGCTTTTATCTCATCTCGACTAGACTACTGCAATTCAATGTTTATTGGTATTAACCAATTATGTATGAATTGCCTACAAACAGTACAAAATGCAGCTGCTAGACTTTTGACTGGCACTCGCAAATACGAGCATATTACCCCTGTCCTACTCTCTTTGCACTGGCTGCCAGTCCATTTAAAATAGAGTTTAAAATTTTAACTTTTTGTTTTTAAGGTTTTAAATGGACTGGCACCTTTGTATCTTTCTGACCTTTTGCGTTTACACAGTCCAGCTAGATGTCTAAGGTCATAGAATCAGAAATTTTATTGGTTCCTAGATCTAGGCTGAAGAGAAAAGGTGACCGGGCTTCCAATCTCTATTAGAACAATTGCAACAGAATCACCTCATTGTGCTCACCTGTCTGTCCCTCGTTAACTGCCCTATATCTGTTCCTGTCTCTTGTGTTCTAGTTTGTCGGTTATTTTGAATGTTACCCTGAGTATGTGTCTGTCTCTGCCTTGTTGTCGTTACATTAAAGATCCTTATTTTGTATCCTTGTCATCCTCGTCATCCTGCCTGCCTCCACACACCGTGACCGTGACAGAATAACCGACCCTAAAGTAAAGTATAGCAGCGTCCTTCCACTCGTTTGTTTTGCCGGTTTTTTGGTCAGTTTTTATTTTTTTGTATTATGGATTATCCCGCATTCCAAATCCTCCAGCTGGAGCAGGAGGAACGCTCTCTTGAGGACCACACAAATGACTTTCTGTCCCTGGCCCTCCTCACGCACTACCCGGATAACTGCCTCTGTGGCTTCTATCGCGTCGGACTAAACGCCACCACACGAGCACAGTTGTCTGGGGATGGTCCTCGAGAGAGCTTCACCACCTTTGCCGAGTGGGTGCTCGACAAAGGTGGTGAAGCTCTCTCGAGGACCATCCCCAGACAACTGTGCTCGTGTGGTGGCGTT
>NW_015506272.1:347532-349886 GCF_001515645.1 Sinocyclocheilus grahami | reverse complement strand
CAGTTGATACTGGTAACTCTGTAGTACTTTTGCTTTTAGACTTAAGTGCAGCATTTGACACTGTAGACCATAGTATTCTTATTTCCCGTCTTGAACACTGTGTGGGTATTAATGGTTCTGTCCTAAAATGTTTCAAATCTTATTTGAAAAATAGAACTTTATCAGTTTGTGTGGATGGGTGCTCATCCTCTAAATCAGTGTTGACATGTGGAGTTCCTCAAGGTTCTATCCTTGCTCCAATTTTATTTTCTTTGTATATGCTCCCGTTGGGTTCCATTTTTAATAAGCACAAAGTGTCGTTTCATTGTTATGCTGACGACACGCAAATTTATGTGCCTTTTAAAAAAATGACAACCAGAGTTTGAGTGCTTTAACTGCTTGTCTGTCTGATATTAAGGCTTGGATGTCTCTTCATTTTTTGAATCTCAATGAGAGTAAGACTGAGGCAATTGTGTTCGGTTCTTTAGCTGTATCTGGCAACATACAGCAAGTGCTTGGTGATCTGGCTGCATATGTCAAGCCCTCTGTAAAAAATGTGGGTGTTGCGTTTGATTCTGCTTTGACTTTTGATAAGCAAGTAAATGCAATAGTTAATTTTTTCAGTTTTTCAGCTCAGACTCCTTGCTAAGGTGAAGAGTTTTTTAACTTGTGCTGAGTTCGAGAGAGCTATACATGCTTTTATCTCATCTCGACTAGACTACTGCAATTCAATGTTTATTGGTATTAACCAATTATGTATGAATTGCCTACAAACAGTACAAAATGCAGCTGCTAGACTTTTGACTGGCACTCGCAAATACGAGCATATTACCCCTGTCCTACTCTCTTTGCACTGGCTGCCAGTCCATTTAAAATAGAGTTTAAAATTTTAACTTTTTGTTTTTAAGGTTTTAAATGGACTGGCACCTTTGTATCTTTCTGACCTTTTGCGTTTACACAGTCCAGCTAGATGTCTAAGGTCATAGAATCAGAAATTTTATTGGTTCCTAGATCTAGGCTGAAGAGAAAAGGTGACCGGGCTTCCAATCTCTATTAGAACAATTGCAACAGAATCACCTCATTGTGCTCACCTGTCTGTCCCTCGTTAACTGCCCTATATCTGTTCCTGTCTCTTGTGTTCTAGTTTGTCGGTTATTTTGAATGTTACCCTGAGTATGTGTCTGTCTCTGCCTTGTTGTCGTTACATTAAAGATCCTTATTTTGTATCCTTGTCATCCTCGTCATCCTGCCTGCCTCCACACACCGTGACCGTGACAGAATAACCGACCCTAAAGTAAAGTATAGCAGCGTCCTTCCACTCGTTTGTTTTGCCGGTTTTTTGGTCAGTTTTTATTTTTTTGTATTATGGATTATCCCGCATTCCAAATCCTCCAGCTGGAGCAGGAGGAACGCTCTCTTGAGGACCACACAAATGACTTTCTGTCCCTGGCCCTCCTCACGCACTACCCGGATAACTGCCTCTGTGGCTTCTATCGCGTCGGACTAAACGCCACCACACGAGCACAGTTGTCTGGGGATGGTCCTCGAGAGAGCTTCACCACCTTTGCCGAGTGGGTGCTCGACAAAGGTGGTGAAGCTCTCTCGAGGACCATCCCCAGACAACTGTGCTCGTGTGGTGGCGTTCCACTCAGGACCCTGAGCCCAGCCCACCATCTCCCCGCGGTACGGAGCATAAGCCTGAGCCCACCGCTGACGGAGAACCATTTCCCACTGCGCTCCACGAGCCGGAGCGAAGCCCCGCGGCTGAGAAGAGGATCGCCTCGGAGATTGAGCCCAACATGTCAGACCAGGTGCGAGAGCCGGTGACAGTGCCCACCAAGAGGGAGCACGCCGTGGACGGTGGGAGTGCGGAGGGGAGCTCCGACTTCTGCATCACGGCTTCGGGTGAGTGGAATATGGAGGGCAGTCAGTGCCAAAACGAGGAGGAGAGACCTCCTGATCCCCAGTCCAGCTCAGGAAGGGCTCCTGATGTTTCGTTCAGCCCAGGAAGGGCTCCTGATCCCCAGTCCAGCCCAGGAAGGGCTCCTGATGTTTCGTTTAGCCCAGGAAGGGCTCCTGACCAAGAGCTCTCTCCAATGCCCGCCCTCCCACCCGCTCCGGCCTCCTCCAGCGTCGCCATGGTCGGAGTCTCCCTCGCCTCCGCCTCCAGCCTCCGAGGCCCAGACTCTGCCTCGGTCCGTAGACCCAGTGGCTCCACCTCGGCTCCTAGCTCCCTCGCCTCCACCGTCACCCATCAGACCGTGCTCCCTCGTCCCTCCGGCTCCGCCTTGGTCGGGCGTCGACCCACCATCGCCTCTGGACTCCGCTCCGCCACGGATCTCTGGATCTCCGCCTCCGCCTTGGTCGCCAGAGCC
>NW_015506272.1:315338-339683 GCF_001515645.1 Sinocyclocheilus grahami | reverse complement strand
TCCACGAGCCGGAGCGAAGCCCCGCGGCTGAGAAGAGGATCGCCTCGGAGATTGAGCCCAACATGTCAGACCAGGTGCGAGAGCCGGTGACAGTGCCCACCAAGAGGGAGCACGCCGTGGACGGTGGGAGTGCGGAGGGGAGCTCCGACTTCTGCATCACGGCTTCGGGTGAGTGGAATATGGAGGGCAGTCAGTGCCAAAACGAGGAGGAGAGACCTCCTGATCCCCAGTCCAGCCCAGGAAGGGCTCCTGATGTTTCGTTCAGCCCAGGAAGGGCTCCTGATCCCCAGTCCAGCCCAGGAAGGGCTCCTGATGTTTCGTTTATTATCCTTGTTACCAGAAGCTGTAAAAATGTTAGAATGACAATTTCAGCATTTGAACCTGTACAACATGGCTCAGAAGTGGATAAAAAGAAATATATTAATGTTATCTATTAACTAACTATATTATTCTATAATCTTATAAACTGATTCAGTAATTAACATATAAAATACTATTATTTAGCATTACAGTGTGATTTGACTGACTCGGAACTCATGGATCTGAATATATGAAATAAGATGCCTGACATAAACAAGTATATTCATACCTGCCCACAAATACACACACAGACACAAACCCACAAGTATTTTTGCTAACTGCATTGATTGTACTTTAGAAGACATGAGTTTAATGGGGGGGGGGGGGGGGGGGGAAAGAAAAAGGAGCTGTTTTCTACTTTCAATATTAAATTAAAAAAACGAGTGAACGCTCGATTCCCGATTTTGGTTTTCTAATTTCAAAAGGAAAATCCATTGGCTGCCAAGTACACGGACCGAGAATCATAATTGACTATCAGTGATGGAGGTTTTCTTATTCACTTGTCAGATTTAAAGTGCCTGGAAAAATAAACTGTATAATCGCCAATTAGGCCTATGCTACTCACTGGTCATTTTCCCAAAATTTTTTTTATTACAGAATGTACTTTAGCAATCAACCAGTCACATTCAGGTATAAAGCTCACAGAGCTGTGAGCTTTAGAAACTTGGTCATTTTAAATGTAACTTTCTGTAACTTTCTTCTGCAGAACATAAAACAAGATTTTTTTGTAGAATTTTGGCAACCAAATAAGTTTTGGTTTTCGTTAGACCACTGAGACTTTTCACAAAATATCTTCTATAAAGTTCACAGATGAAAGAAAGTCATACAGGTTTGGAAGGAAAGGAAGGCGAGTAGCCTAAATGATGAAAAATGTTTGGGCAAACTATCCATTTGCCATAAACAGTGTTTTCTCAGGCAATAATAGATCGTCCTTTTGATAGTTTTGTCCTTTTGAATTTTCCTGCATTCTTTTAAGTGGATAAAGAAAAAGAGACTCTTTCAAGAACAAAACTGATTGATTTCTGCAGAGAGTATTGATGATGGTCTAATTAGAGTTTTGACACAAACATTTGCGCTCATTAGGGAAAGCAATATAATCACAAAATGATTGCAGCTTCAGACATCAAAAAGGACTACCAAATTAAGTCAAGTGTGATCTTGCCAGCATTTATGCACATTAAATGTTTGCAGGCTATTTTGGATGAATGGTTGACTCAAAAAATGACATTTCTATCATTATTTACTTTTCTTTCTTTGTTTTCATTATTTTTTATTAACTTTCATTATAATCGTGGAAAAAAGTGACCAAGTACATAATTTCTAAATTTCTCCTTTTGTGTTTCACAAAAGACAAAGTCATATAGTTGTAAAACAAGAATCTGGCAGTAAGTTTTGGGAGTTAATTTTTAGTCCATCTCCTATCCTGAAAAGTCTTGTCTTGCAGAGATTGACTAAAAATTAGCTCCTAAAACTTGCTGCCAGATTCTGAAAGACACATTCTTCAAACGGTTGTACAAGAGGATGTAGTGCTGGTCCTTCAAGAGTCACTCTCAACTTATCTGTCCATAAAGCCTATAAAAAAATTGGTCTTCATGTATTTCACAACGCTTCAGCATGTTATTCTTATTAAGTAAGGGTCATTTTTAGGATTTTTTACCCAAGCAAAATCTCTGATAACCTGACCTTGTAGACTCCAGGTAGGTTGCAGTTCTAGAAAATGGTAGCGCTGGAGAATAAATGGTTCCTGATGGTTTTACACTTAATTCTTCACATTAATTCTTAATTATTTTGCAGTTAACATGTGTATTTTCTTCTCCACCTGTTTTTTTCTGACCCTGCTGACCCAGTGAGTATTTTGCTGTCCACTGGTTTTGTCTTAACTTTGGAATTTCTGTATTGCAGTTTTGAATATTTCTCATGGGGATTTAATAATTTTTGACTTTTCAATCTGAGTTAAATCTCTTTTTTTGGCTCATTTTATCTGTAAAAGAAAACATGTCTAATAAGTCTGCACAACTGAATATAAAGAGTTTTTACTTCCAGCCTTCATTGACAATTATATATCACTTATAAATGATTAAATGCAAAATAAATAGTAGTTATTATTGATGTGGTTTGGAAATGGTAAAATGTGCTTGGAAAAAAATATGATCAGAATATCAGCGTACCTAATAATGTTGCTCAATATCCACTGATCTCAAACTAGTTAGAGATTCTGAAGTGTAGACATGAGTGTAAGAGAGGAAAATTGTCAAAAGTGATGTATATATGCTACTGCTTTTAATCACTGTATATGTCGCTTTCACTTAAAAGAGTGAGCAATTGTGTATAAGCCTGATTAAAGATGATCTCCAGTAATTATGAGGGAGCTGATTCTACTGTCCTTGAGGCATGGCTAATTGAATGTACACTTATCTGATTTCCCCACTTCTTTTTTCCTGGTTTCACTGCACTCAATAGCCTGTGGGCCTGCTGAATCTTGAGAAACCGTGCTAATTAAGTAGTGTAAGACATTATGTGAATAATATTGTGAAGAACAAAACGAATGTGCAAACATTTCAGTTCTGTTTTGTATTTGTACTACATTTATTGGAAAGCAAATTTCCAAGAAAATATGCATGTAGTGATCTTCCATTTGCACATGTGCATAGCCTTCCTTCTTTCTCTCCAATAGAATATAAGTCTTTGTACCATTAGGTTTATCTAGAGGGAATGAAGTGAAATAAAAGCAGTCCAGGGTGGCCACACAGCAATGAACCGACACCTCTACTGGCTTATGGAGTAATTGTGTGCTGGGAAACCGTAGGACTACCTAATACAGCCGCACACTTTTACTCAAGCGAATCTTATGCTTGCAGTACCCAAATCAATTTTACCCCATGCGATGGACATGATTTATTTCCACTAGTCTGAGCTTCTCGCCGTATTGACAATCTTTAGGTTTCATTATTGTGCACCTTGTAGGGGTTTTCTAGGAAGAAATAATCAAATTACATGGAATTTTCACCATTGTCATTCTTGATTTGAGGTAATATTCTATTTAATGAATTCTACATTCTTGATTTATGGTAATATTCAATTGCTTAATGAATTCTACATTCTACATATACACTACTGCTCAAACTTATGGGTCTCTTTTACTCAAAAAGGCTGCATTTATTTGATCAAGAAATAAACTAAAAACAGTAATAAAGTGAAATATTTGTACAATTTAAAACAGCTGTTTTCTGTGTTATTATATTTCAAAATGTGGTGTATTCCTGTGATAACGAAGCTGAATTTTTTAGCAGCAGACATGATCCTTCAGAAATCATTCTAGTATGCCAAGTTGGTGCTCAAGAATTTTTTTATTATTATTATTATTAATATTGAAAACAATAGTGCTGCTTAATACTTTTTTGGAAACTGTGATAAAAAAGTCAGGATTCTTTAATGAATGGTAAGTTCAAAAGCATTTATAAGAAATAGTAATATTTTGTAACATTATGGATAGACATTTTGTGCATTTAAAATAAGTAACACATATAAAATTAAAACATGCTTATGGCTCTTTTAAGTACCTGGCAACAAAACTTCTCTATCTTTACTCCATCACTGGTCACTGAGTTCAGAATTTTTTTTTACACTAAACCTTGTGCTCCTTTTCTTACTAGCACTGTTAGTCAGACATTCTAGTGCTATTTCAGTTTCGTACAGGCAGAACAAGGACATAAACTTCACAATTTGTCAGTTTATTGTAGTGAGAAGTACTAATTGTCATGAAATAAACACTAGCTCAATATCATGCTCCATTCTGTGGATTTCTGTCTGTCGTCCTATTTGTACGCACACACATTTGTGGATTATATTTCAAGCAGGGCCGGGTCTAGGGGGGGCAATGCCCCCCCAGATTCTCCTTGTGCCCCCCCAAAAATGTCCAGCCAAAAAAATAAAATAAAATAAAATAAATAAAAAATAAGCATTAAACACTTATTATTTGTACTATCTAAATAAGGATCAGTCACTTTGTTCAAAGGAAAAATTTACAATTATGCACATAATGACATTTGAACTCATTGCCACAAAATCTTATTATAAATAATAATAAAAAGCTAACTGTAACATCCAAGCAGAAAACACAACAGTGCATTTCTGTTCAGTGAAGTATAAAATTGCCTTTATTACAGTCATAATCACCTGCTTGCCTGTAAGCCTACTTAATATATCCTATTTTAAATAAATAGAGACTGAAAATTGAGTAGCCTAAATAAAAGTAAACTATGAATATATTACCCTAGAAAGTGCTGCCCTACCACAATTTCTGATTGCCCCCCCAGTCCAGCGAGCCTAGTACCGGGCCTGATTTCAAGTCCTCTGAAGCCATACATTTTTACAAGCTTCTGTGAGGAATATATTAAAATTTCAGAATGTCAGTTTTAATCACATGCATATGGAAAAAGGAGTTTTAATTTTGACTGAACTGTACATTTAAATGTGTTAAATGCACACTTCAAAATGTATTCAAAGCCTGTCACTACAGTTTGATCAGACCACCTTGACCAAACAAAGTACCCAGTGTTATATTCTCTTTGGAAGTTTTATTCACTGTCGCGGCTTTGCAAAAACACAAAGACGCCCTGAAGTTGTCAGCTGCTAGAAGAAAGTAATGGGGCGTAATAGACACCTCACCTCGCTATATCAGTGTTATGAAGAGAAAAGAGAGACGGCTGTCTCCTTTAAGTGTTTTTGGCAGCTTAACTGATTGTAATGAAACATAACAGCCTGCCATAATAACTGTCACTATTACGTAGTGGGCCTCTGAAGGAAATAAAAAAAAAATAGGCTCAGACTGAAACTCCAATCTGTGCTGTACTCTATACTTGCGTGGATGACATAATTCCTATCTAGGGTTGTCTTTGCAAGGAAAAGAAGTCAAACTTTGACACGATAATAGCTTAGTAATGCAAGCTTGTTGTACTATGTCTTTAAGCTAATACTTCTTAAGGGAATTGTAGAAAACTGTTATAGCTGGATGTGATGCTGTCAGTGAATGAATATCTTGAACAGGATAACAGACAATTTTAAAGCAACCACTGACTGTGCTTTCATTTAGGCAATGTAGTAATAAATAAGCATTGTAACATCTAAAATAATTGTACAATGTAAATAGCTATTTTAAAGTATTTTAGCATTTCATAGTCCAACCAAAAATTATTCAGACACCAAATATAATTTTGGATATTTTTTTACTAGTGGGTGCAGGACACTATAGTTAATTTATATAAGTGAGGATAGAAAAATAAAGTAAACTGTGACAAATTATACCCAAAAATTCTTCATACAGTGGACTACCAGTAAAACTGATAAAAAATTTGGGACCAAAAATTTTATTTGACACTTTGACCTGACCATGTTTTATTACATACCTTTCTATCAAAGTTATCTGACATTATCAAGATGAATTTGTTCTGACACAGTTTAACTCTTGAGTTCTTGTCATATTTTATTACCATTTTCTAAACTATAATGAGTGAACTGTGATAATGCGAGAAATGTTGAAGGTGTCTGAATAAACTTTGGTTTGACTCTATATAAATCATTAAATATTATTATTTCAGTATTTTTTGCATTAGCAAAAAAATAAAAGATATTATGTGTGATATATATAGATTTTTTTTTATTTTTAGAAAATTAGATTTCTGATTTTATATATATAAAAGTATGTAAAAATCCAGTATCTCAAAATATTAGAATATTTCATGAGATCAATCAAAAAAAAGATTTGCAAAACAGAAAAGTTCAAGTTCTTCCAACACCAGCAGATGTCACGGCACCCCAAATCATCACTGACTTCGGAAACTTTACACTGGACTTCAAGCAGCTTGGATTCTGTGCCTCTCCTGTCTTCCTCGAGACTCCAGACCTTGATTTCCTAATGAAATGCAAAATGTACTTTTATCTGAAAAGAGGACTTTGGATCACTGAGCAACAGTCCAGTTCTTTTTCTCCTTAGCCCAGGTAAGAGCCAAGTTTCAGATAGGGATGCACCGATACCGATACTGGTATCGGTATCAGGCCCGATACTGAGCTCCTGTACTCGTACTCGTTAAAATGCCCCGATTCCAAACACCGAGACCACACAGCATGTGATAAGCGCCATATTCAGACAAAGAAACACCGACAACAGACAGCAAAATGGAGTTAAGGATGTCTTCTACGAAGTAAATGTGTGCAATGAATATAACGTTAAATCTTCAGTATTAACGCCTGTATAGCTGATGTGTGCGAGCTGATAAACAAAGCACGCTGAGTGGATTGAGTGTGCGGCGGCACAGATGCGCGAGATTGTCGAGTGAATATACCTTTCTCACAGACATCACTGGAAAGTTTGTAGTTCGGTCGGATGTGTCAAAAACAAGTAAGTAAAACAATGCACAAGTTACTTAACGATCGGGGGGGAGAGAGAGAGAGAGAGAGAGAGTGCGCGCACACTTCTGTTGTATGATCTTTGATGTTCACTTAGCACACGCATCATTTGGATTAAAACTAAATCGTAAAAATAAGACCATTTATAGGGGCATTCACTATAAACATCATCTATATTCAACCTTAGGCATACATATATATCACAGTTAGGAGATTTATAACGAGTGGTTCCCTGCATTATTACAGCAAAGCGTGTGATTACAGTACAAATCCGCTGCAATGCTGCAGCTCTAATGCTATTAAATTAAAGATGATGTACCACAGAGCAAAAAAAATTAACAGTGAAAGTAACAAAAACTTGTAAAATACATTTTAATGGGCATAATTAAGTGTGCAAATAACCGAAGGATATACAGTCAAACCAAAAATTATTCAGAGACCAGATATAATTTTTTATATTTTTTTTACTAGTGGGTGCAGGACACTAGTTCATTTATGTAAGTGAGGATAGCAAAATAAAGTAAACTGTGACAAATCATACCCAAAAATTCTTCATACAGTGGACTACCAGTAAAATTGATACCAATTTGTGACCAGAAATTATTCAGACCGAGTCTGGGAAAAAATATTGAAGTTGAGGTTTGCATGAAGCTGGGTGACAGCATGCCCAGGAGACTACAGGCTGTCATTAAGGCTAAGGGCTGCCCGACTAAATATTGATAGTTGTGTAAATACTGTCATACTAACAGCTGTCTAATTTTTGGTTGATTGTAATCTATTACATACCTTTCTATCAAAGTTATCTGACATTATCAAGCTGAATTTGTTCTGACACAGTTTAACTCTGAGTTCTTGTCATATTTTATTACCATTTTCTAAACTATAGCAAATAAACTGTGATAATGTGAGAAATGTTGAAGGTGTCTGAATAAATTTTGGTTTGACTGTATCTATTTGATAAATTAAGTTAACCAACTAACATTATACATACTATTTTGGTTTCTGTACCCAATATTTAAAAAATTTACAAATGCAATAAAAATATTGGTATCGGTACTCGTTATCGGCAAGTACCAAAAATAAAAGTATCGGTATCGGGCGAGTACTGGAAAAAGTGGTATCGGTGCATTCCTAGTTTCAGAAGTGGCTTGGTAGCCCTTTTCCTGAAGACGTCTGAGCGTGGTGACTCTTGATGCACTGACTCCAGCTTCAGTCCACTCCTTGTGAAGCTCTCCAAAGTGTTTGAATCGGCTTTGCTTGACAGTATTCTTAAGCTTGTGGCCATCCTTATTGCTTGTGGACCTTTTCCTACCCAATTTCTTCCTTCCAGTCAACTTTGCATTTAATATGCTTTGATACAGCACTCTGTGAACAGCCCCCCTTTCAGTAATGACCTTATGTGACTTACCCTCTTTGTGGAGGGTGTCAGTGATTGTCTTCTGGACCTTTGCCAAGTCAGCAGTCTTCCCCATTATTGTGGTTTCAAAGAACAAGAAATACCCGGAATTTATACTGTAGGGCTGGTCATTTAATGAAACTCAAATGTAAATATTCTAATATTTTGAGATACTGGATTTTTAACTTTTTAACTTTTTTTTTAAATCATCAAAATTAAAACAAAAAAACTTTTGAAATGTTTTACTTTACATGTAATGAATCTGGAATATATGAAAGTTTCACTTTTTGAAATGTTACAAAAAAATGAGCATGTAATCTTTTCCCTTCTGAAAAGACTAGCGTGGCTGGTCACCAACATTTGGTGTGTTTTTTTTCTTTTTTTTCTTTTGGTCATTGATCCTCTGGTGCCCTGCTGGCTTTTTAACTAGCGTAAGCAGTTATATTCTGCTTGTGAACATCTTTGCAGGCTTGGCTAACATGAAAATTGATGATTATATTTTCAGCAGGATTATTGGAAAGAAAAAACAATAACCCCACAGAGAACAGGTTCATTCAGATGTTCACTGTACTCCTAATCATCTCACGCTCGTAGCTTACATTCTATAGGTGTCTCGTCTTCCGGACTGATTCTGAACCCTTGAATACTGACAAGCGGCCGCTGAAGATGGAGTGTGCATTGCTGATGTCTCTCTGTTGAGCTGAGGAAATCCCCAATCCCAGCAACAGCACTGCTTTCCTCTCCATCCTGCTGTTGTTGCTTGTGCAGAAGAGGTATTGAAAAGCCTCTAGTCTTTTAGGTGAATTTGTGTGTGGTAAACAAGTCAGCAAGTAAATGTTACTTTGAATACTAAATAAATGCTGCTTTCATAAATACAGCTTTTTAGGAATAGAAAGTGACTGCATAATTTTAAGTCTAGAAGTCTGGATGATTACATGTTTTGTTTTGAACAACAGTGATGACTTGGTAATAATTTGATGTAAACATATAGCTTGTGCAGATGGGGTGTCACAGTGACTCCTTCAAAAATTGCAGTTTTGGCATCTTTCTTGGCATGTGTCTGAGCTCCTGAGGAGCCCTGCCCTTGTAGTGCTGTTCATGCTCCATACCTCTGCCCAGTGACTTTGAGCCTGCTGGGCAATAGACCGCTGTGCCTGGCATCAAATATGGCCGAGATGTGACTTCCAGGAATTTGCAACAATTTCTGCTTACTGCACATTCTGTACATTGTAAATCAGAGAAATCTATCTGTCATTCTGTCATTTTATATGTCTGTCGTTCTATGTATCCATCTATCTATCTATCTATCTATCTATCTATCTATCTATCTATCTATCAGTCTGTCATACTGTCTATCTATCTGACATTCTGTCTGTCTGTCATTCTATATGTTGTTCTGTCTATCTGTTGTTCGTTTTGTCTGTCTGTTGTTCTATCATTCTGTAATTTTATCTATTGTTCTTTCATTCTATCCATCTGTTATGTTATTCTTTATGTCATTCTATCTATCTATCTATCTATCTATCTATCTATCTATCTATCTATCTATCTATCTATCTATCTATCTATCTATCTATCTATCTATCTATCTATCTATCTATCTATCTATCTATCCTGCAGCTCTTTTGGTCCAATATTTTATCTGTATGCTTATCCGTCTTCTTTCTATCATTCTATCAATCGCTCTGTTGTTCTACCTGTCTGCCTCTGTATGCCATCATTCCATCAAGATATTCCATCAATCTGCCTACTGTATATGTGTTAATTCCTGAAAAGCAGCAATAAACGATTCTCTCAGTATCAGCTTAGAGAGTTTAAACGGCAAAGGGCATTTGAAATAGACAGCCCTTGTTTGGAGAATCTCAGTAAATATGCTTTGTTGCAGGCTTTGTTGTTGTAATCCAGTCAGAATTACTGTTGGGTGGAGTTTAAAGAAATTAGATGCACACAGTTGTAATGATTATTTTGAGAAACCCAACCATTAGACCTGTGCACTTAGTGAAGATAAATCTGCTTTTAAACAAATCCACTCAGTGATAGGGTTTCTACAATGCTTTTCAAACTGTGCCAAAGTCAGTTAATAATGGATAATGCTAACTCAAAGTGAAATGAACTCTCCAAAGAGTTTATCTTATTTGCTGATAAAAATATTAAATGTGCACAAACACACAGACATTCACACAACTATGTATGTTCTGTTTAGTGTTTGCACAGTTCTCCCTGACACTAGCCATAAAAAGGATGGTCTTTGTCCATGTTTATACAGGGAGATTTGTGTCAGATTCGCCCAGCCAAGGGATGTAAAAGAACAACCATTTGGCAAATAAACAAAACCTCACTCACAGTGTCTCTCTCTCTCAACCACGTGTTGTCTTAACACTGCCAAGTGCAATTTACCTGATGCTTAGAGAGGAGTTGAAATGACCTCAGCTATGTGTTTGTGTCTGTACTTGTGAGCATAATGTGGGGGATGTCAACAGACATTTCCTTTAGGCAGTTCGGACGAGGATTTGATGCTGTATATGAAAGGGCATGGATAAAGAAAACCCTGCAATGCTCACATAGTTTGCTCTGGAACACTGTGAACACAGACAGGTGGAGTGAATAAACTATATAAAATAAAGTATTGATCATTCTAGGAAGCAATTTCAGTTTGAAGTACTATTGGCATAACATGTTTAACGTTTCAGTCATATTATGTCTGGTATTAATGCTGAACACGTCTTAAAACTGAGAGATGCAGGTCAACTTATAATTAAGCTAGATTGATCAAGCTGTACAGTCTCATTTGGTCTATTAGTGCCAGGGCCGTTTCTATCCATTTTGACGCCCTAGGCGAAATCCCTATTATCACCCCCACCCCCACTCCCACTCATAAAACAAGATAATTTAATATTACATACAAAAATAAAATAAAACTGATTATGGAAACACTCATAAATAACAACATTGATACATTTCCTAATTATATTTGTATGTATATATATATATATATATAATTTATTTTCAGACATCAGTTTCTTGTCGTCACATTCAAATTGGTTGTCATAGTAATGACACTGTTATTTGTGGAGATTCAGCACATGTGGTGAGTCCACAAATCTGAACGCATTATTTGTAAATGGACTTTTTAGATAAAAAATGTGCACAATTTATTATCTGCAATACCATTATAGCCACTGGATGCCTGTATAGCTCTATGTAACAATCCCTAGTTATTGCCATCACTAAGTATGGTAATTTTATTACATTTGGATTTGGGTACATGTTTATATATCATCAGTGGCTAATTTTTGTCTTTATCTGTTTTTTGTTCAATTGTTTTGTTGTTGTTGTATCAATTATTGCATTATTATTTACGTCAAACCTATAACACCCTTTGTTACACCAAACTACATATAAAAACCTGATCAGTGGCATAAAAGTAATCAGAATTCAGCTACTTATTCCTTTGTTACTCTTTGAAGCATGAACTTCCCCTTTAAATAACATGACACACTGCCCTCTATGCTCCCATTGGGTGCTGTTGGAAGCAAATTAATTGATTCAGCATTTCAACACTTCCATAAGGATGCGTTTAATTCAACAAAGTGGTTTAATATAGGATATATTTATCTTGTGAATTAGTTAATTTTACTACACCAATATTTTTTAATTGGCTGTTAAAGTTTTATATGGGAATATTAAACGACACACTGAAACTTTAACAATGCACTGGCGCAAAAAAACACACCTTTTGGACAATTTCACAACATGATTTCTCGACTGCCACACATACTGCCTAAAAAAATACAGATTTTGTGCACTTTTTACTGTACCAATATTTTAAATGGGCCTTTGAACTTAGCTTTATTGCATGGCAAAAAAAAAGCTTTACCTTGCCAAAGCACTGACAGAACTCATTGATCTAATGGCATTGTTGAGCGCTCCAAATGCAAACTTTGCATGCTACAATTAGAGGCAGGAATTGACACTGCTCTGATCCAATGGCATACAGGCATCGTCAGATTGACAGTACTCTAGCCCAATGATGTTGGGGGATCCTATGGAGGCGGCAATCATATTTCAGGGTGGCCGTGCCACTCTTTATCACAACCCTGCTAAAATAGTACATGCGCTCATTGGCGCCCCCTCCAGGTGGTGGCGCCCTAGGCGACCGCCTAGCTTGCCTATGCCTAGAAACGGTACAGATTAGTGCAATTACTTTGTGTGCAAGAATCACCTGCTCATATCCAGCATCTGCAAACAGACAAATAAGAGAGGTGCCAGTGCACATGAAAGGTGATGTGGTGTCACATTTAAATAAATGAAATATTGATGCCATCAGTCAATTCAGATTCACCATCGGGGATCTTGGGAACACATTAGAGTGTTGCTAATAAGATCATTTCCATTTAATGCCGTCACTCAAAAGAACAAGGGCAGTCCTTGGTCCCTTGTGATTGGATATTAGACGGGGATAACAAGGGCAGTTACTGTGCAACAATTTGAGCATATTCTTTGCAAATAGGGCATATTATTAACGGTATAAGACAGGTGACAGGTATGTACAATTTTGGTGATGGTATCGGAATATTTCATCTAGCCTTGACAGGGACTTTTTGTTTTCTTAAGAAGGGATTATGTCACCCATCATAACCTTTTGGTGCAATTTCTTTCAGCCGTCTGCACTCCAGTGCCATGGTTACCACCCCATGTCTTGATCTTTGCCAAGGGTCTTTACTTTGCAAATTGCAACACATTTTAGTGTTAACAACTCTTATGGAGGACAAAAAGACAGTATGTGACGGAGGAACAAGAGCATATTTTATGCAAGAGTCGAGTGCAAAGTGCATCGTGACCCTGAAACAGCATTAAACTGCAGCTCCATGCTGATTACCTCCCTTCCTCGCTGTCTCAAACACGCAAGCAACAATAAATCACCCCCCTCAGCAGCCAAGCTTGCTCAGAGCCGCCTGGGCTCTGTCTCTACAGCAGTATTAGCCCAATGGTAATTGAAGCACTTCTACTGAATTCACTACATTAAACTTTCTGGGTTTTTGGCCTCCCAACTGTTTGGCAGCGGCATATCGAGTGAAGCCGTTGGCTTGTTAGCACTATTAACAAGAAGATGATTTCTAGTTAGCCAAGTGGACATGTTTGCAGCTTTTCTAATTACTTGAAAATTACTCTGGCTTTGATGTGAAAGGTAGCAGACAGGGAAAAGTCAATTTCATGCTTTAAAGAGCCCCCAAAAATCCTGAATTTTATTAATAACATTGTGAATGTACAAAATGCCATTTGTAACTAGAAAAGCAAGGTTTCTCAAGGTTTTAGTTGGAAACTTTTTTTAGTTTATGTATTTCATTTTATTTAATAAATTAACTTAAATGGATCAGGTTGCAATAACACTTCATTTCCAGGAGTTTGCTCCTCAGATTCCAAAACATGAATTGAACTGAAGCCAGTTCTGATTTTTGTCCAATTTCGGTGGCTTTTAAAAGTACCTAAAGGAAGTACAATGACTGTTTTGATATTGTGGTATTTGGAGTTGTTTGATGCATAACAGGCCGCAGATTAGATAAGTCAGCCGTACGGCTTAAGAAGGCCTTAGACTTTCTATTAGGTCACTTATGACATTTTTATTGTGTAATTAATAATCTGTACTGGAAAATCCTCCTGTTTCTTAAATTTAGTCAAGGATACCAAGAATCAAGCCTGAAATCTTTGTATTAGCAGCGAGGATTGTTGACCATGAGGCATCCATCACGTCTGACTGGACGTTTTTTATAGTAAATCAGCTCAGGTAAAAGTATAATTCACACCGGGAATTCTGAGTATATTCAAATTGAGCGTATGGACGTGTTTTTATGAATTTACATTACCATAATTTATACAAAGCGAGGTGCTTGAAAAATAAGTGATGTACTCATATAGACTGCACAAGATACATGTTTTGCTCAAGATGCTTTTTTGCCCCTTTGTACATCAAATCAGTCTTTACATGTAGCAGCTGTCAGAGTTGCTCATGGTTTTTCGGTGCACAGCACAGGTTATTTTAATGAACATATGAGATTACCAGCTGTGAAAATCAGAGAGCCATCAACACTTCAGTGCGTGTCACAGTGTTATTTTAAGGGGTCTAGTTTTCATGTCTGTAATCACAGCACAGTTTCACCCAAGGCATGATGTCGAATCCATTAGCGTCGGTTACAACTGCTAGGTGTGGACAGCGTTGAATGGTGTTTGTGTGTCTTGTGTTGGCTTTCACACTGGTGGCAATGGTGAGCAAACCTTCCGAACACAAAGCTAGAGTTACAGCCGCTGTGAAAAAGACACAAAACAGTGTTTTTCTTACCCACTGCTTCACCATGTCTCTTGCTCTCTCAGTTAGTGTCACCTTTTCTTCACAGTGACCCACAGCATCGATGTCTGGCACATTATTCCTGTTGACTTCCTGGGGTGTTACGCATTCCGGGGGGAAGGGTCCATGGGTCCTCATATGGCTTGTTAACTGAGGTTACAGAGTATTTGTCATATAAAAAGAGAATATATAGTGTGTTGGATTGGTCCAGACGCTACATGATGTATATGTGGCCTACAGATCCTCCCTCATCACACACGCAAACACTGCAGCTGTCTGCAGACCAATCAGTAACCCTGTCATTATTAATGAGAGAAAATGATGGCATAAATTTTTAAACAGTATTACTTGCAAGATAGCCACAATGTCCTCTTCTGTACGTGTGTGTCTGTGTGTTTGTTTAAAGGTGCTTCCTTAATTAAATTAATAGAAAAATGTTGAAAATGTTTTTAAAATTTATAACTTCTAAATAAGCAATGGGTTCAGTAGCATGTTAGTTTTTGCTCTCAAGTTCAGTTAGTTCACCTTAATTTTTATAGTGCTTTATACAATCGAAATTGTTTCAAACCAGCTTCACAGTATTAAACATGGAAGTAACAGAATCAGTGATGCAAACTTTAAATATAAGGTGAATCCAAATTTTTTAAATCCATTCTTTAAGTCTGAATCCAACTTCAGCTATAAAATTCAGCTATAAGATAGCTCTACAGAAGACAATATTGTCGTTATTCAGCTTCAACTCTGTCCTCATCCAATAGTGTCATTGCTGTCAAATAGATAGATTGCTGTGTTTTATTATATTTCCTTAATTTAGTTTTATTAAAGTAGAACTGGTTCTGCCTAAGAACCGATTCTTGTTTCCGAAATCTAGAGTGACAAGCCTCGCTGATGCACATTGTGTGTATTGAATTAGTTCAGAGTGTGCTGTCAGGTGTCTTGTGATGTGAGCGTTTGTGTTTCTTGATGATGCCACGAGCATGTGCTCTATAAATCACAGCGTCTCTCACACACACATTTAGAGATTAAAAGGCCTCAAGGGCTCCGGGCACACTCTCGCACACACACACGTTCACATGCAGACACCAAAAGGCAATTTTCACCAGCATCGTAGTGAGACCCACTTCATTAAAATGGGATAGAGAATGGCGGGCCAGCACCTTCAGAACAAGAGGAGCGAGAAGGTGAAGGAAAAGGAGAAGAGAGAGCGGGATCTGATTTCCCAGCCTCCTCTTTCTTTACACCCTTCCCCTGCCATCCGTACCGTTCTGTCAAGAATAGCAGGGGAAAAGGAAGCTATCTCATTACTTGACATTCCTAGGGCTTTGCGCTTTGGCTTCTAGGTTGGAACTTTAGAGCTTCAATTAGCACATGCTCGCTGCGTGGCTGGTTTAATTGCGTAGCTTGTGTGGCAACAGAGGAAATGTGCCGTATTGTCAGAACAAACGCGCGGGCCATGTGGTTGCTGTCACCGTCTGCTGCACTTTGCTGCATTGCTGCTTTTGTTGTGCTGTGTCTAATGAACTCATTTGGGGCATGTACTTCATGTAGACCTTCACAAACTGCTGTAGTGCTTGACCTGACTGTGCTATGTGCCATTTAAGGGTTTCTAATTCTGTTGACAGTGGGACTGTGAGATTATTCTCTCACAACAGAGAACTTTGTTTGAAGTAAGTATAATGAGCTCTCAATACCTGAAGTAGAAATGTAAATAGGGAGGTTATGTAATAGTGTTTGTTTTGTTTTTTCAAGAAATAGTTCACCCAAAAATGAACATTTATTATTTACCTACCCTAATGATATGGTGTTAAAGTCTTTTGATTAAAAAAAGATTCATATGCCCACCAAGGCTGCATTTATTTGATCAAAAATAAAATAGAAAACAGTAATGTTTTGAAATGTTATTACACACGTGTGTCTGTGTGTGTATGTATGTAGATATATATATATATATATACAGTGGTGGCCAAAATTATTAGAATACTAGTATTTTCACTAGCTAAAAAATTGTTTTAAGTCAGTTATTTCTATCTTTTGCTGTAGGGTGTCAGTAGGAAATATCAGTTTACATTTCCAAACATTCATTTTGCCATTAATTGTAATAATCCAGTGAGATTTTTGTTTGCACAAGGAGTCTGACAACAGCCAGTGCTCCACACAGAGATCTGATCTCATCATCATCAGTCTGTCTGGAATGACATGAAGAAACAGAACAAACTGAGACAGACTCAATCCAGAAGAACTGTGGCAACATCTCCAAGATGCTTCAAGAGACCTTCCTGCAAAGCTACCTGAAAAACTATGCGCATGTGCATCTAGGGCAAAGGCTGCTTTAAACGCAAACTTGGTCAAACCAAATGTTGATTTAATTTAGTTAATAGAAGTTAATTGATAAAGAAAATCTATTTGTGACATTATTTTTGACAGCATCCTCATTTTACAGTATATTTACAAAAGTGCCTAAAACTTTTAACAGTACAGTAGCTTTGCAGGGAGGTCTCTTGAAGCATCTTGGAGACGTTGCCCGTTACTGTATATAGCCACGACCCGATCACCTACGCGAAGGCATTCATGCCGCTCTCCCTCGCCAGCTCCCTGGATGGGGAGACCCTGGTGACGCTTTTCCGGCTCGGGATCACGTACCATCTCCCCGCGGAACTCCCAGACACCACCAACCTCGACTGGAAGGAGGCGGTCATCCGGTGTCTGGAGAGCCTTCGATCCCGATCCGGAACCCCTCCGCCAGCCGTTCCACAGTCAAGCCCGCCGGCCGCTCCAAAGTCAAGCCCGCCGGCCGCAGCATTCCAAAGCCCGCTGGCCGTTCCTCTGTCAAGCCCGCCGGTGGTGGCTCACTCAAGCCCATCGACCACGCCTTTCAACCCGAACCTAAAGGGGAATCGAAGGAGGAGAAGGTGGTCGACTCCAGCCCCAGAACTCACTCCAGTGTGGGCTCCAGCCCCCGAATCCAGCCCAAAGAGGGCTCCTGTTGCCGAGTTTAGCTCACAGAGGGCTGCTGTTCCCGAGTTTAGCCCATGGAGGGCTCCTGTTCCAGAGTTTAGCCAAGTGAGGGTTCCTGTCCCCGAGTTTAGCCCAGAAAGGGTCCCTGTCCCTGAGTTTATCCCAGAGAGAGCTCCAGTCCCCGAGTCTAGCCCTGTGAGGGTCCCTGTCCCCGAGTTTAGCCCAGTGAGGGCTCCAGTCACCAAGTTTAGCCCAGAGAGGGTTCCAGTCCCCGTGTTTAGCCTAGAGAGGGCTCTAGTCCCCGAGTTTAGCCCAGAGAGGTCTCCAGTCCCCGATTTTAGCCCAGAGAGGGCTCCTGTTCCCGAGTTTAGCCCAGAGAGCGCTCCAGTCCCCGAGTTTAGCCCAGAGAGGGCTCCAGTGCCCGAGTTTAGCCCAGAGAAGGTTCCAGTCCTCGTGTCTAGCACAGAAAGGGCTCCAGTTCCTTGTTCAGCCCAAGAAGGGCTCCAGTCCCCAAGTCAAGCCCAGGGAGGGCCACTGCTCCCGAGTTAGGCCTACGGAGGGCCTCTAAAGACAGTATTTTCCCCAAGGATATTTTGGGGGGGCGGCCATGGAGTCCTGAGTTCCCAGCTGTAGTGGCCGGGTCGAGTGGCGAGGCCAAGGCCACGGAGGCCGTCCTGAACTGTCTGCTCCGCCATGGCTCCCCGAGCTCCCTGTTCCGCCATGACCTCCTGAACTGTATGCTCCACCATGGCCTCCTGAACTGCCTGCTCTGCCATGGCTTCCCAGTAAGCCAGTGCCGCCATGGCGCCCCGAGCTCCCTGTTCCGCCTTGGCCTCCTGAACTGCCTGCTCCTCCATGGCCTCCTGAACTGCCTGCTCCGCCATGGCCTCCTAGTCTGCCTGCTCCGCCATGGCGCCCTGAACTGCTTGCTCCGCCATGGCGCCCCCGAGCTCCCTGCTCCGCCATGGCCCCTGAGCTCCCTGTGCCGCCATGGCCCCCCGAGCTGCCAGATACGCCATGGGTCCCAGAACAGGCGCCGCCCTGGAGGCCTTCCGTCCTGGATCCCTGCTCCTAGAGGCCCATTCCCTCCTCCCCGTTGGATGTTGTATGGTGCGGGACGGAGTAATGTCAGACTCTGTTCCTTGTTTTGTATATGTCTACCCTTGCTACGTGTGTTTTCCTGGTTCCCTGGATATAATTAAAGTCTATATGTTTGAATTCAACTCTGTGACTCCTCGTTCCATGTTCCTCACAGTAGCGAACCATGACAAGCACTGGCTGTTGTCTGACTCCTTGTGCAAACAAAAATATCACTGGATTATTACAATTAATGGTAAAATGAATGTTTGGAAATGTAAACTGATATTTCCTACTGACACACTACAACAAAAGATAGAAATAACTGACTTAAAACCATTTTTTAGCTGGTGAAAATACTAGTGTTCTAATAATTTTGGCCACTACTGTATATGTATGTACCTGTATATAACATAAAGTAAGACCAACTTTTGAGATTGTCTAATTTTTTTAAAGCAAAATCATTCCTTTGCTGTATAACTTGCTGTACAACTGAGACAACATAATATATGTTTACAAAGTGCATGTAGTAGCCACTCTCATGCACAAGCTTTGTAGAATTAACCTTCATGAGTGATGATTCATTCTTAATACACTACTCATCCTTTGGACTGTTACAAACTAGGTTACAGAGATGAGAGAAAGGTGACCGCTTCCTCAGTATTATAGTGACACAGGACAGTCAGGAACCGGCCCTGTAGTTTTCTTGACAAAGTAATTTGATTTGTTTATTGTCTAATGCTGTTACGGCTTGATAATTAATTTATCACAAGTTTTAAGTGAAACTCTCTGTCTTTCACTGATCTGTGCACCGCTGGATTAGAGGACATTACCTGTGCAGTGAAACAAGGAGAATTAAATAACACTCAGTGTCGTGTTCAGATTGGAAATGAAAAAAATAACCCTCTTTGAAGGCTGTTATTGAATTTCATCAGAGAAAGATAAGCCCCAACATTTCCCCTGTCTGTTTCCCCTCGCTACACATTCAGTGCTGACTCTGTCCAAACCATATTATTGTACGGTTGTATTGCATTTCCCTCTGTGTTGCTGCTTTTACTAATGCACACCCACATTTGATGGAGTGAAATCATTACTCTGTATAGGATATTCAGTTCCTTGTTGTACCCTATGCACGTTAACATATTTTTATGAATTTTATAGCTTAGAAATTGGGCTATATGAGGCATTTTCTCTGAATAATCTCTTTAATAATCATTGGTTATGATTATTAAATGAAAGCTGTTAATGAAAACTGTTTAGTAAACTTGCCTCTTTGTTTTTGGGGCTGCATTCATGTATAAGTTGCATTGCAGTTGCATGCATGAATAGGCACAGTTATCAGAGATGAAAGTAAACATTGTGCCTGAAAATCCGATTCTCTCCAAGGATTCAGAGAAATGGCAGTCCAGATTTATTCAGTCAGTGCCATGGGAATGACACGCACTGGACATCTGCTCTGGTGCGGCAATCCGCCACAGATAATCCAATTAAAATGGCAGTTTATTAAAATGGGAAAACACAAGAAGGGATACTTTTCTTTGCTGCTGGAGGAATATAGAGTTACAGAGGGATGAGTGTATTGATTAATGATGGAGTTTTCCAATGGGTTCCAAGAGAGAACACGGATCACATGAAGGGACAATATTGCATGGTTGCGTTGCACGCTGAATGGTGTGCATAAAAAGGAGCAAATTTACTGTAAAATTGTTAAAAGAGTAATATTATGCAGTCAACAGGTAATCCATGCAGTAATTGTTTTGCACTGTGTGGAGTTTATTTTGATTCATAAACCTGTGTACCAGTGGAATTATTTATTATGGAGAATTATACTTCATGATCCTGGTTTAGATATGTGTTTATCATTTTTTTGTTTGTTTAGTGTCTCTAATTTATGCCAGAGTAATCTGTGTCTATTGCAGAGGCAGATTTTACACAAACAAATGTATATCTTTATTTTTAAAAAAGCCTGTCATTGTACTATAGGTTTGCTCAATTAAAGTATATAACTGGCTGATGAATTTCCATAAATCATATCTTATATATATCCACATTCCCTGTGGGAACTTCTGCCCGGGATCATTTGCATACATATTGTCTCACACCTTTTGTTTTTCTCCACCTCCTCTACTCAAGACCTTTTCTACAATCTTTTTGCAGTTGAGATGGCTGTAGCCTATGTGACAGCTAGCTGAAATAATTTAATCTCAGAATCAAACTGCTGAAGTATCATCAAATGGTATTGCATCAGTCAGTATCTGATGTTATTGAAAGAGCATGTAAAGATGAGCTTGAACTTGCTCTGCAGTTAAGGCAACTAATGTGTCTAAATTAACTTTCAGTAGACAACATTTTAGCATCTAAAATGTATGTTTGGTCTTTTAGAAAACAGACTATATATATAATATATTATTATTTTTTTCTTTTTGTGTATATAGTCTTTGCTGTCTTCGGAAGAAGGCAGAGGGCTGTAGTATATCCCTTATCACCATAACATGATGACTAGTGGAAGACCATTTCTCACCTGCTGTTCACTGACATTGATCCTGCTTCCTCTAATGGCACATATTTGCTCTAATGCAGAGAGCTTTGAGAAATGTTTTTATTTCCCTAGAGATAAAGGTCAGGGACAAAAGACATACACAAATCCCAGTTAAGATCAATTAGAATTCACACTTTTAACACTGCCTTTGAAATCTTGAAGATTTGAGTAAATGGGTTGCTAAAATACCATTTTACTGAAGCAAAAGGTTCTGTCGAAGGTAAGATTTTGTATCCCAGAGGGTTGTATTATGTTTTTTTTTTCTTTCAACTAATCAAAAGTCTTTTTGCAATTGGAATATATGAGCTTAACATTGGTTGGACCTTTAGAAGACAGTGACCAAATGTTATACAAGTGTTTTCAGATCCAGAGAAAAACCAGAGAAAAACGTAACAGGAATATGGTAATCACTAGGCTACTATGGTACTTTGATCAAAATACCACTAATTTCATCACTTTACCATAACATTTATTTGCTTGTTTATTGTCATTTAAATCAAGTAACAGCAGACAAGAGTTTTAAAATGCTGAACCCATCTAGACAGAAAATATTAAAAGTTATGTGTGAATGTAATGGAACATAAACCTCTTGGATGCAAACTATAGTTCTAGCAAATGCTTGACTCAACAAATTAAGGAGTTTCAGAGAGCATCTATAGCTTTTGGCCACGTTTCAAGCTGATAACAGGTGCAGCTGTCTTCCAGGATCTCTGTGAGCCAGAATAAGTTTGTAAGAGTCACCTGTACAGTTCCAGCGCTGTCTATTCTTGCAATCTCCTGTTGTATCATCGGGGAGAGAATGAGACACTTGCCATGTCAACACCTTTGGAGGTCAGTGTGGCCTTGTCTGTTGCTTCTACTTATCTGTCACTGTTCTGGGGCTCATCCACTGACCTCTGTGGCCCACATGCATGGACAGTGACACGGCCAGGTCAGATTTTACTTTTGAGCTTAAAGGTATAGTTCAACCAGAAATTAACGTCATCTTTTTCTCACCAGCATGTCATTCCAAGCCTGTATGACTTTCTTTTTAATGTTAAAGTTAAATAAAAAAAACAAAAAAAAAAACAGTTTTCTTATCAACATTCTTCAAAATATATTTTATGTTCCACATAATAAAGAAAGTCATACAGGTTTGGAATGACATGAGGGTGAATAAATGGAGACAGAATTTTCATTTTTGCATGAAGTATCCTTTTAAATGACTGCTTTTATTTAGGAGATGCCACATTTTTTAAATTAGAAACTATTGTAGTATTGTATTAAAATGAGAAGTAGTCTAATATTACTGTAGTAATAGTTTCATATTACTGTAAGCAGTATTGATTCACTGCTGTATAGCAATACAATGAATGTATTTTTTTTCATGCAGAATAGTGTACACCAGTGGTGCCCAACCCTGCTCCTGGCGATCGACTGTCCTGCAAAGTTTAGCTCCAAGTCTAATCAAACACACCTGCCTTTAATTTTTAAGTGATCCTGAAGACCTTAATTAGTTGCTTCAGGTGTGTTTGATTAGGGTTGGAGCTGAACTTTGCAGGACAGTCGATCGCCAAGAGCAGGGTTGGGCAACCCTGGTGTACACTTACAAGAATGTACTCCCCATTTAAGAAAAAAATCTCTTATGTCTCAATTTTTTCTCCTAGATAGCAGTACTATCTACTGCAAGTGAAATTAGATCAAATTTAAGTTTTTTGCTTATTGCAAGTCTCCTGCTTACAGATTTTCTAGAAAATCATGCCTTTTTAAAAGAGATCTCATTAGTCTCTCAAAAGGTTTTTAGATACAAGTGTCAGTATGACCTCAAACGTTTCTCATTAAATTCAAGGCTAAATTATCTCAGCTATACCACAACTGCTAAAATATAAAGCACTAAAGACGTCTTATTTGTGTCTGTTTAAATGTTCTAAGGAATTTTAGGAGACAGATTTGAGACAAAGTAGATACTTGATGAAACTATTTGTGAGAACTACATTAAGCCTCCTGAACTATAAAAGAGCAATAAGATATTTCATTGATATAGTGATTATTTCATTGTGAAATCACAGTACTTACAATATTCATGTAGGTTTTTCAAATGCTGATTTTTTTTGTGTACCCCCATTTCAGTGAGACATCCAATCACAGTCTTGCACACATTTTGGGTTCTGTGTGTAAACAACTATCCCCAAACTCAGTCTCCCTGCATGTAACATATAGCCACCGTTAGATGCAGAGAGATGGTGGGGGAAATGAAGAATGTAAAGCTGACCTGTGAGAGAGCAGGCGTCTGGTGCAGAGACGTTGAGGAGGAGGAGGAGGAGGTGGAGGAGGACCCCTCCCGTCTCACCATGAGTGGGTGGATTTCTCTGTTTATCTTTAAGATCTGGCAGTGACAAAAAAGACTGAAAACGGTCTTTTTTCCCTTTTCTTGTATTTCATAAGAGGCTCTCTTATGGCATTCTTATGAAATCATTCCCTTGTGTAGATATCCAGAGTTTAATGTGTGAATTGCTGGATGGCTTGATATAGCCCAGTGGAGCATTTCTCCCATGGTGCTTTGCTGTTGCTTGTACATGTCTGACTTTGAGGACAGTCATCTATTAAGATTATGGAACACTAAAAAACAGATATTCCACATTTGATAAATCAAAGCCTCCTGTCTGATAAAACCGTGCTCAATTACCTAGTTATATTTTACCAGTAATTTTTTTTTCAGAATAAATATTTAAATAAAATTTAATTAGATAAACTTCCAGCAGCCATAGATCGTTAAAAATGTATGTATGTATGTATGTATGTGTGTGTATATATATATATATATATATATATATATAGGTGCAATTTCGTGAGATCGTCATAACCCATGCGATAAAAAATATATATTTGCAAATATATTTTAAAATATATATTCCTAAAATATGTTTTGAGATGTATTTACATAAATATGTTTCTGCCAATATATATTTTTGGCAATTTTTTCCATTTAAAATATATTAAAACATAAATATATTTTACATCTTGTCCATATATTTCAAACCAAGAAAATACATTCACATAAGTCACATTTGAATAAAAAAACTCAGCTTGAAAAAACAACAACATTACAATATAATATAACAATGAAACTTTATTAAAATAATTATTTCTTTAGTTCTAGTTTTCTTTAGTAGGCTGTTACATTTGCATTAGTCTAAATTTAAGCTACTGTAAGATTAGAAATGTATTTTCCTTCCCCCCCCAAAACATTTTGAAATACATTTTGGTATATGAAGGTTGAATATATATATA
>NW_015506272.1:304827-315328 GCF_001515645.1 Sinocyclocheilus grahami | reverse complement strand
ATATATATATATATATATATATATATATATATATAAATTATATTTCAAAAATGTATTTATTTGAGCTTTACTTTTTGCAACATATATTTAGCATATATTTACAATATATTTTGGCCAGAAAAAAAATTTGTATGAGAATGCTGAATAGGAATACAGTGATAAATGTGTAAAGATTATTATTAATATATTGTATAATATTATATTATTATATTATTTGGGAGAGGGTGAAATGACACTATGATTACCATTATAGATTAAAAAAAGGTACTGACCTCTATTCTACAGTAACATTGCCAGTTTACTTACCACATAGTAAACATTAGTGCATTGTTGGCATTAATATAGAGCTTAATCAAATGGCATACTTTATTACTGCTGGAGATGATTTAGTTACTGATATCATTACCAGCTCTCAATGGCCTGGTCCTAAAGGCTTAATTTGATCTTGGCTTTACAACACACCATTAAAGATTAAAAGGCAGAAAGAGCATTAGTTGAGCACTGGCTGTTAGAAAATGTGTGTAGCTGGATCAGATTTCCCTAAGGTTGAGATACCCTTCCTCAAGAACACAGAAAGGCTCGCTTGTACATCTGCTGCATGTACACACTTTCTCACACTCTAATTAAAAACACTGTCTGACATCACCGGCGCACAGCCAATGTGCAAGCTGTTTGCACGCAGATCGTCTACAGAACATTATTATACTTTTGCTACATATGGGACAATATTCTGTGCTGGAAAAACTCACATCTTTAGAGGTCACATGTGCAATGACCTAGAGGTCATTTAGAGGGTCCACATTCCTGTTTCTGTTGATGTTTATGGAGAATCATTTTATCATGTGGAATCATCATATGGAGAGTCAAGCTACAGTTTATATATAGTTGATTATGCTGTGCTGATGCTGATTTGTGTCATCGTCATATTCTAATGTCTGTTTTGATTGGTCAGGGATCAATTGTTCCAGCTTTTGTGATTGTGCAAGGTTTCATTGCCTCCTTACAACCCATTCCAGCCCAGTGCTGCTCATTTGCATTTGGACTTTTTGAGTGAACATGTGAGTTCTGCCACAGGCCTAATTGCAAAAGTTGTTTTGGAAGTCAAGACGTAAAGATTCAAGATTTAAGAGTTTGTAAATGCAAACGTGTGGTTGTAAATCAATTTAAGTACAAAACTAAATATGTATTCAAGTAAGTTTGTCATTTTTTTCCCCTATATCAGAATAAAATAACGAATTATTTTTTACTTTATTTCACCATTTTGTATTTAATAATTTTAAATTTATTATACTTTACTGAACATTTTGATTCTATTTGACTGCTCTATGATTTTGACTTTGTATTTTTTGTTTTTTACTAGATTTATTATACTATTTTGACTTTTGTATTTATTATTATTGTATGTAATTGAATATTTTTGGATACTAGACTATTTTGTATTTAATAAATCAGACTACTTTTATTATTTGTTATTTTATATTTTTAAACTCGTTTTATTATACTGTATTGAATATTTTCAACTCTTTATATTTAATATTTTGACTAGATTTATTATACTATGTGGACCTATATTTATACTGTATTTGGCTATATTGTGATCATTTGTGTGCAACTTCAGAACACACACTGTAAAAAAAAAAAAGTTAAAAACAGGGCACAGTGTAATTTTATTTTATTATTTCCTGTATGTTGATTTTTCCAGTTCATTGCATTGTTTTAGGGTTAATGGAAATATCCGAAAACTATTGTAAGGATGGTTTTCCTACGGTGGTTCAGGCTGTAGGATTGCCGAATGACTAAAGAAACGTTATCAGCACGATGGTATAAAACTGTACATTTCTAGTCTATTACCACCCACTGCCACTTATACCAACGACGGAAATAAGCGCAGTTAGAATAGCTACATATGTGGGAGAGCGTTGCTATTGTGTGACTATTGTATTGCAATAGGTAACACTTTAAGATGAACCTTGAATCAAGACTAGTTAGCACATAATTAATAATTGAAATGGTTTAATAACAATATTTTGTTATGGTTACACTTGAATTGGTTACAAAATAGATGAAGGATGGTAAAGCATAGTTAATTGTACCCAACATGTAAAATATTACCTGAGAGAAAGAGATAGAGAGAGGAAGAAAAAGAGGGAGAGAGGGCAGAGACCCAAGAAGAGAGCCAGCCAAGAAAAGAGCCAGAGCAACAGTTACAGTCCTCTTTTATCCCTTCCTTGACCATGTGACTAAAAACCAAATGTGAGACATTCAAACTGACCAATCAGCAGATTATAACTTCACCCACTGGGCAAAAGGTGTGACAATTAGCAGACCCCCGGTGTATACACATGTTGGCCTACAGGCCTTGATCACTATCAGCACCTCTGTGCCTTCAGGAATTCCAAATGGCCCTTTTGTTACTGAAGATAGGTTTGGGACAGGAAAGCAGAAATCTTTGATAATTTTTGACCTTACACTATCGATACATTTTTATTTACATTTTTTTTTTTGCAGTGCAGGTTTGGGATTATTTTCTGCAAATGAAAATAATACCATTCAAATTTTCACTTTATAAGTTTACACATTGGCCTGTCAGTGTCATACATGCTCTCTGTAACGAGGTTCTTAGTAAGGAAGGAAGAAGTTGGATTCAGCGTGACTGAGGCTCGGGTAATTTATTATACTTCCCGTAGGAACTGCGAAAACAAGCAGGCGCTCAGGCACTTCAAAATAAACAAAACTTATATAGCACTTCTGCGGTTCTCTAGGCCCAGGCCACAGTCGGTCCCCCACGAGTCCTCAGTCTGTCTCATTTCTCCCTCTCTGTTTCCCTTGACGCCTTTTACGGTCTCTCCAGGCCAATCACTGAAACGAGAAGCAGGTGAATGTCATTTTGCACTTGACCTACTTACTCACCGCTCATCTCCGACTGCTCTCTCCCACTGCAGACTCCGCTAAACCACGCCCCCCTCGCCACACTCTCAGATTAAGATCTACAAGTTCTTGCAACACTTTTACCTCGATAAAAAACTTATTTGTGCTTGGCTGTGTATGCATATTTCTATGTGCATGTGTCAGCGGACACGTCTAGATACACCAAACTCTCGTTCTGCAGTTTGGCGGCCCGACGACCCATAAATCTGTCACTCATGGAGATGAGCATGTGATAGTTTGAGATGTTAGAAACCAAGTGAAATGACCTACTGTGAGTTCAGTACTTACATCACAACTGCAGTACATGATATCAGTCTTTTCAAATGTTCTGAGCACCTTCCCCTCTCTCGTTCCTGCGTTTCTTCCATCTTTCTCTCACTCATAGGTTCTCTTGACATTTGCAAAGGTTGAAAGACAAAGTAGCTTTGTGTCCTGATAAGGGCGAGGACTCCTCAGCCTGAATGTGAATGTTCTCTCATGAGATCAGTACGGAGCTGGGTGTATTTGACAGGCAGGGTGATGGGTCAAGTTTTGGAGGATCACAGAATAGCAGAAAAAGGCAGATGTCATAGAAGGAGGTTAGTCGTCACAGTAGGGTAGAACAGGGGAAATCTCCCTTAAGGAAAACTGTATTGTTTCTTTTCCCAAATAAACTATTTTTCCATGATAATGGATATAAAAAAGGCATGTTTTTCATTGAATATTTATTTATGTTGCATTTATGTGCATTATGTTGCTATTTATTTGATCAAAAATACAGTAAAATAGTAATAGTGTGAAATATTATCACAATTTAAAATAACTTTTTTTATATATATATATATATATATTTATTTTAAAATGTAAATTATTCCTGTGATGGCAAAGCTGAATTTTCAGCATCATTACTCCAGTCTGCAGTGTCTGATCCCTCAGAAATCATTCTAATATGCTGAATTGCTTGAACATTATAAATGTATTTACTGTCACTTTTGATCAGTTTAATGCATCCCTTGCATTAAAAAAATTATTTAAAAAAAACTTACTTTTAAACAATAATGTGTAGACTCAGTTTGAGAAGATTTGGTAAAAAAACAAAAAAAAAACAAATATTTAACTCTTTTTTTATTAGCTTCTGAACTGGTGTTAACAGGTTCTTAGGTGACCCTCAGCTCATCATCAGCCTTGAAAAGTGTATGCTATAATAGCAGCCTGGTGCAGGTATTGCTACAAAATCGATACTATTATTCACTATTAACTAAGAATAGTTAGTAAGTTTAAGTTCAATATAGGTATGGGGTATAGGATTAAGAGATCTAAATGGTCATGCAGAATAAGGCATTAATATGTACCTAATAAATACATGTGCTAGTAATATGCATGCCAATAAGCAACTATTTAATCGTGAGAATTGGTCCTTAAAATAAAGTATTACCACAAAAATTCTTATGTTTATACAGAATACTGTGCATAATAAAAGACATGAACCAAGAGCATGTTAATTGCTTTTGTTGTACTGTAGAAGCTTTCTTCCAGTTTTGTGTGGAAATCTGCTGACACAGGCTGTGATATTATGAACACCTGCTGGTGAGAGGAAGTTTACAACCCTACAAAATCCTTCATGATAATAAACACCAACACAAATGTAAAAAAAAAAAACACTCAGACACCTTTCGTTTTGGTTTATTGGAAATGTTCTCTTCTTGTCTTCTTGCCTCTGTAGCCCTGTAATAATATGTTACTGACTCTCAGCATTAAGATGATGAATATTGTTCTTACTCTTGGATTATTATCCAATAAGAAAGTGACTGGTGAGCTAATAATAGTCTGCACCGAGCGTTGGTTTACCCATGAGCAGGTTGCCTAGGAAACGTTACATAATTGGAGCATGGAAGATGCCCCCAGCTGATTGGGTGATGGAGACAAGGTGATAGATCTTCCTCAATGTGTTCTCTCCTCCATGTTCCATCTATCTGCCTGGAGAGGAAATGACCCCATGACACCACATATAGTGGCTAGTGGTTTGATAGGTTTCTTCCTTTCATGTCTTCAACAATATGTCACACAAAAGAAAAAAGGAAGTACCAATTTCTGTGCATTGCTGTAATGATTGATCAGTTTACACTGTGTTTTTTCATAGGTGCTGATTTGGGCGGACTGTTGGACCTTGAGACTCTGTATCAGGGTGTTGAACGCAGTATTAACCAGAGCCGACGAGCCCGCAGACAGCTGCCGGAACGAATCTACAACATTGAGGTTTTGCTGGGGGTGGACGACTCCGTGGTGCAGTTTCACGGGCAGCAGAAAGTGGAGAAGTACCTTCTCACTCTTATGAACATCGTAAGTGTGCTCGAGCCACCCACGCTGCCTGTTGTGTTTGGGTTACCCTTGAGAAAAATCAAAGAACGATAGAAACTACTCTGTCAACAGTGCAGCAGTTCTACTGGCGTAAGACAGCATTGTAATAAACAACTGAGATGAAGCTGGCTTGTGGTGAAGCATTAGAGACACGGTGTTGACACCAGAGGTACTAGTGTTTATAGCATTTATGTTCAATCCTGCAGTGTTTTGAAAACATTTGAAGTAGGGCTATCTATCTATCTATCTATCTATCTATCTATCTATCTATCTATCTATCTATCTATCTATCTATCTATCTATCTATCTATCTATCTATCTATCTATCTATCTATCTATCTATCTATCTGTCTTTCATTCTGTTGCTCTGTTTAGCTAGCCTATAAACCATCAAACATCAAGTCTTTTAAAACGTTTTTCCCCGAAAAGATTTTGATGTTTGACTGTGTCAGTCCAACATTAAAGGTTTGTTTTAATATTTTGACCTACATTTTTTTTTAGTAATTGAATTGATTTCTTGTTCACTTTTGGTACTTTCAAGCATTCAGATTCAACAACTGAATTGTAATTTAAAATGCATTCTCAATTAAATTCCAAATCGCATAAAATGTGGTTAATTGATTACAACAGAGCACTGTTGTATAAATCTACTGCTGTCCAAAATGATTGATTTTTCCTTAAAAAAGGATCAAAACTTACTGTTAATCACAATTCAGCTGATTAATATCCTAGCTTTAAGTGTTGTTAAGCTCCACTTGTGAGTATTTAGGAACGTTTTTTTGATATTGAAGTATTTGAAAATATAGAAAATATTAAAATATTAGTCACAAAGATTTCATGTACTGTTAGCTCTCACTAGTGACGATTGTCTCTAGAGGAGATGTCTGGCTTAGTTTATGCGATTTGTCTGTATTTTTAATTTATTTATTTATTGTGAGAAAAGAAGGATGTCAAGTTCAGGTAAATCTGAATGCAGTAAATCCATGGCTTTGTGTCATGTGGTCCAGGGTGATGGTAGACCAGGGGGAAAATATGCTTCAGGACAAAACAGCTCCCATCTATGCCTTGCTATGTGTCCTTTAATCTCCACAAATTAAACCTATGCAGTGACAAAGAGCAAGAGAGAGAGATCAGCTAGCCAACAGATATTATATCATCAGTAATAGTCAATGATGTGAGGTAAAATCAGACACATATTAGATCAGTTCTGCAGTCATTTTTCTACATCATGGATCACTCCATCTAAGATGAAATGTGATGTGATGAAAAAGGTCAGAGAAAAATTTATTATAACCTCACCATTTGTCTCTATATTGCATATTTTCTCTAGTTATCACGAGTCCCCGAACAATTTCTGCAGCTGTGCCACTGCCATCTCCTTTTCCTCTCCTCTCGTTCTCATCCTAGGGGGTGTTTCAAACGCTGCATTCTGAATAAATGACAGGAAAACAGATAAACAGAAATATATAAATAACATTGCGTCTCCTTTCTCTCCCACGCGTTGAGTTCCTTGCCGCTTTCTTCTTGAAAGTTTACTTTGCTCCTTTTTGGAAGGCATGTCTCTCTCGCTCTCCGGGAGTCAAGGAGAGAAAAGAGAGAGACATAAAGCAGGTTTTTGCCCTTTTTTCCTCCAACTATTTTCCCTGAATTCTCCTCTTTTAGTGTTTGTTGCACATAAGGGTTGTGTGTGATGATGTGTTATGCGTAGCGCCTGAGTTTGTTGCTGGTTTTGTGTGTGTGTGTGTGTGTGTGTGTGTGCGCATAAATGTCACTGCTGCTCTGTTGCTGTGTTTGCTCAGAGTGAAAAAATCCTCTGCAGTCTTTCATTCATGTTCTCCTGGTCAGTGGCTGGTCTCTCTCAATGATCCAGCAGGAGAAGAGAGTGGGAGCCGTCTGTCTGTCTGCCTGAAAAGGGATCTGTCTACGGGACTGTACGTGGGTGGCAGGGTTGAGCGCCATTCATAACTGAATTTAGAATGACTTTTAAATTCCTGAATGTGAATCGGATTGGAACTGAAGTAACAAAACAAATACAGAATTCAAATTTAAATATAAGGATTAAAATGGAATGAGGTTTCAGAATGAATTACCCATAAACATGTCAACATAGTTCATTATGTTCACATAGAAAAGTTAAATAATATTAGTAATTAATGTTTGAAATGCCACTTACAGTATAGGAATGCATATTTAATGTAGATTAAAATAAAAAATTAAATAAAAAAATGGGCACCTCAGTCGTGGTATTGAAGGTGGGAGAGAGCGCTGTACATTCACTCCCCCCACCAACAATCCCTGCCGGTACGAGACTCAAATCCGCAACCTTTGGGTTATGAGTCCGACTCTCTAACCATTAGGCCACAACTTCCCCATCGTGTTTGACACTATCAGTTCAAATTCCGACTCATGAATGGGATAGGAGACAATTCTTAAATTCTGAATTCACACATATCCTCATTTGAATAATGGGTTTGTTCAAAGCAGTGTCAAAATTTAAATTTTATTATATGAGCAGTATTTGCCCACTGAAATTGATTTTAAGGGCACTTTTTATGAAGGCATATTTTTTTAACCATATAAAAAAGACAATATAATTGCAACATATAAATACACACACACACACACACAGGTTTGTTTTTATGGTTTATGGGGACTCTCCATAGGCGTAATGGTTTTTATACTGTACAAACCGTATTTTCTATTGCCCTACACCAACCTTACCCCTAAACCTACCCCTCACAGGAAACTTTCTGCATTTTTAGATTTTCAAAAAATATTCATTCTGAATTATATATAAGCCTTTTGAATTACGGGGACACTGAAAATGTCCTCATAAATCACCTTCTCATTGTAATACCTATGTCATACCCATGTTATTATACAAATTTGTGTCCTCATAAACCACATAAACATGCACACACACACACACACACACACACACACATATACATATATATATATATATTTAGATTTATACATAATCTGAAAGCTGAATACATTAGCTTTCCATTGATGTATGGTTTGTTAGGATAGGACAATATTTGGCTGAGATACAACTATTTGAAAATCTGGAATCTGAGGGTGCAAAAAAAAATCTAAATATTGATTGAAATCGCCTTTAAAGTTGTCCAAATGAAGTTCTTAGCAATGCATATTACTAATCAAAAATAAGTTTTAATATATTTACAGTAGGACATTTACAAAATATCTTCATGGAACATGATCTTTACTTAATATCCTAATGCTTTTGGGCATAAAATAAAAATCAATAATTTTGACCCATACAATGTATTTTTGGCTATTGCTACAATGAAGAGTTCAGATGCAAGAGCCTCTAAGTGCCATTTGAAATGTTCTTTTAAAATTAGCATTTTTCTCAGGCTCCTATGTTTATGTTCAGTTATTTCACTTAAATGGCAATGGAAGGAACCTATTCATTGCCATTAAAGTGAAATTACTGAACCTACACAAAGAAGCCTGATAATTGTTTTTTCAAAATTTCAAATGGCACTTAGAGGCTTTTGCATATGAACTCTTCAAATATACCCCAGCGACTTAAGACTGGGTTTGTGGTCCAGGGTAATTATTAGATTTGTTTTATGAAAAAAACTTAAATCACCTGAAAATACAGACTAAACAGGCATTTTCTTGTATAAAATATAAATATACATATATATATATATATATATATATATATATATATATATATATATGTGTGTATATTTATATTTTATACAAGAAAATGCCTGTCTAGTCTGTATTTTCAGGTGATTTAAGTTTTTTCATAAAACAAATCTAATAATGCTACACATTCAGTGATGCTTGTATATTGAAGCATTTTAAATATATAGTTGTTAATTTATTTTCACATTATGTGGCATTTTTGTCACGGTTCATATCTAATTCTGGTCTGTTCGATATGTTAATCTCTGTGTGGAGTTGTTGTATTTGTGAATGGGATTTTGGTTTGTTCTGGAGAACTGGTCCAGTGACTCACTCTGCCCTCAATTTATAGAACCGAGTGAAACAATTCTTTAAAATGCACTAAAATTGATTGGCTTTACTTCATAGGGCCATGGGAAATGATGAGGAATCGATGTGTCAGAAAGAGATCAAAAGATCTGGAGGCCTCTTGACTTATGTCCACCCTTCCAATCCACCAATCAGCTGTCCTTCACCTTTATTCCGCCCCTTTAAGACTGGCTCTTTCAGATTTAGTGTTGCAGTCGAGATAATGGACCGGTATTTAATGCGGAAGCTCTTTGTGGGAGAGTTTGTTGTTGTTGATTCTCCTTTCTAGTATTCAGTCTTGGAAAGTCTCACAACATGCTGATCTAAGATTGCCTTTAGCTCAAGACCGTAAGTACCACATCAGATCCAGGAACACAGCATCACAGACCCTCGACGGTGTCCATGGGCTCTTAATGCTTGTACTCAGACTCATTTCACGTTTTTGCATGGGTGACCAGCGCAGCCAGCCTGTGTAATGGAGCTGAGACCTTTGTGTGTAGCATTAATTGTGTGAATTGAAAGTCGACAATATTAATTGCTTCCCTCTATATTAGTCACTCCTCAGGAGTAAACAAGATGTGCGGGCGGACCATTATGTAATCAACTCTTGATAGACACGTTGTTCTGGCCCTCAAATGTCAGACAGGTAATAATGGTCCAAAATGTCAAGTTAAAATGGCAGAGATTCAGTAATGAGTCTGAGCAAATACTGTCCACCAGTGCGTACCTTCATATCTCTGAGCATTCCTGTACATTACAGAAGAATGAAGGGGAGATCGGCCAGCCAAGAGCCTGATGGGATTTTTATACTCGTTCACTTTCCTCTCCCAGACTGAAACATGATGATGATGATTCAGCATAATATGTATGTGGGATGCAAGGTAAAAATCAGCGTTGAATAGGGAACGAAATGCTTGCCCGGGGGTGTTTTGTCCAAAATTGTTTGGGCTGGCAAACTAATTTTTGACTGTAGATCAAAGCATTAGTATTATACTATTTTTTTAATTACTTTAATCTCTCTTTCTACCTCCACTTTTTAAAGAAGTAGTTGAAAGAAAGAGTTTACTTCTTAGTAAAGAAGCAAATCAGTGTTGGCGCAAATAGCCTTGCGGGCAGTGTGCCGACATATAGCGCCGTTGTGCTTCAGCGTCCTGATTCCTCTCTCTATACTGTACTATCCTAATAAAAAGGCAAAAACGACAAAAAATAAATAAATATTTTATAT
>NW_015506272.1:278910-304399 GCF_001515645.1 Sinocyclocheilus grahami | reverse complement strand
TATATATATATATATATATATATATATATATATATATATATATATACAGTATTTTAAGGGGTTTAATTATTGCAGCTTACCCTTATCTCATTTATATACGTATTATACACAGATCTAACTAGTTCCCACCTCCACTCAATCACGCCAGCTTGGACCTTCTCTGCTTTCCCTCAGTTAACTTAAGTAGCAAACACTACACAATAGCAAGTGGAAATGTTGGAAAAGTCGTTACCGAAGAGTGAATCAGTGAGTGATTGTTTTTCAAATTCTGATTAGATTATAGCCTAGAAAGCTCGTAAAGAGTGCTCTTATAATTACTATTAAAAGCTGTCGCTCATTGTAGTTTGTTGCGATCTCATAAAGTTACATTAAAATCAATGAACCTCTATACACTGCACAATGAATCTCTTATTTACATCGCGTCTACACTTTGTCTATTATATTGAGAGTAGAACTCAGCACTGGTGTTTTGAGCAGTGAGTGGATTCTGTCTAACCTAAACACCTCTGATTGGCTCTTGTGAAATTCATGAAATCAACAGATATGTCGCCTATCACAGACATATCTGTTGTGCTGCAAAAAGACATTGTAAATAGAAACCTATGACCAGTGGAGATAATAATAAAAGCCCCTCCCCACAAGTTGATGTGATTGGTTACATGTTTGTGAAGGTAGGAAACGAGCGCTTTCAAACAGCGTTTTTGAGACAGTCTTTGGTACATTGCCGTTTTAAGGAGAAAAGCTCAGCAGTGGTATTGCCTGATGAATTTGCACATGGTTTGTCCTTAAGCATATTTAAAGCAGCAGACAGACATGTAAACACCAGCCAGACAATGTTAAAAACTTGATTTTCACCACAGGGGGTCTTTAACAGGTTAATGTTTAAACACCAAAATGCCTGATTAAGGAAACACTTTGGAACCTAAATCCCTTCTATTGAAGTTATTTTTACAGTTTGGCAGGGACAGATGATAAACAGGGCTTATAAGATAAAAGTTGGCCACTTTTAAATGGTTTCTTTTCATGGCTCTTTCACACATTTGATTTGGGATTGTTTTCATTTCATGTGCTAATATGCTAATATTTCTCAATGTCAACCCATTTTTTTTCTCCTCACTCGATCAATGGCCACACATGCACACATACTGTAGACTTTTTTCTCTTCCCTCTTTCCCTCCTCTAACCCTATCTTCCTATCTGCACCCTCTGCTATTTTCTCCACTCTCCCCTCCTTCCTCTAAAGCAGTGAAGCCAAAATGCTAGCCCCTGCTGCATTATTAATGGGATATTAATGATTTTCTGACTTGCCGACCTCTAGGTCTCCATTAGTTACCTGTAGGCTGATGAAACCCAGTGCTCCTGAACAAGGCCAGCAACCAGGGCAGTACTAATGAGACCTACACTCTCACGATCATTAACATAGAGAGTGAGGGGTGGGAGGGGGCTATAGGGTTTTTGTTCTGTAGGAGGTTGAGGAAGAACCCTATTGGTGTTGCTGAAGATTTGTGACTCCAATTAATATTAGAATATCCATCCAGCGTTGCTTGTGATAAGCTTTTCTATTAATGTGTGCATGTAGGGGTGGGCGGTATACAACAGCATGTTAGTGGCATCATGTTAAAATTTTCTAAAATGTTGAGAATATTCTTTCAATACACCTTTTACAAGGTAATTTACTCTTATAATTATTAATATATTATCAATATTTCAAAATATCAATATTTTAATCTTGTAAACATCTTGATTTACAAAACTGACTTTTATATAAAAACAAACTATTATGAGATTATTTTCATAACATTTAAAAATGTTTTAACGTGTAACTAAAATTCTGTCATACATTATTGTTTTTGCTAGAAACACTACTCTGAAATATTTTATTGCACATCCATGTTGTAATGTTTTAGTCAGTCAGATTGTCATTTTCTTCCTTCATTTAACAAAAATAATAAAAATAATAATTTCAAACTCAAAATTTTGAAAATTCAAAAATAATTGAAAAATATTTTAAGTTGTAGTTTAAGTGACATTTTGGTTTTGTTTTGTTTTCGCACATGAGATGCAAGTTTGCAGAGTAAATCATTTTCTGCTTGGTGCTGGAGGTTTTTAAATTGCTTCCCAAATATTGTATAGCTTGACACATAGATCATGACATTAGTAATGCCAATGCCATTGGTTCAGCCAATGCATATACTGCTGAAATTTGTAGTTTGGATGTACTATAAATTGCTTTTTTGGATTAAAAACATTGGTCACACTTTAGTTTAGGGACCAATTCTCACTATTAATGGTGACATTTTGGTTTTGTTTTGTTTTCGCACATGAGATGCAAGTTTGCAGAGTAAATCATTTTCTGCTTGGTGCTGGAGGTTTTTAAATTGCTTCCCAAATATTGTATAGCTTGACACATAGATCATGACAGTAATGCCAATGCCATTGGTTCAGCCAATGCATGTACTGCTGAAATTTGTAGTTTGGATGTACTATAAATTGCTTTTTTGGATTAAAAACATTGGTCACACTTTAGTTTAGGGACCAATTCTCACTATTAATTAACTATTAACTACGACTTTTGCCCCAATAAACTCCTAATTTGTTGCTTAATAATAGTTAGTAAGGTAGTCGTTAAGTTTAGGTATGGGATAGGATTACAGGATCTAAAATATGCAGAATAAGGCATTAATATGTGCTTTATAAGTACCAATAAACAGCCAATATGTTAGTAATATGCCTGCTAATAAGCAACTAGTTCATTGTGAAAATTGGACCTTGTCTTTTGGTGTTACCAAAACATCTACCGAAATTCGTAAATGTACATACAGAATTTCTACCCATTTCTACCCTTCTTACAGTATAATATATACTATACTGTCCAGCCCCAGCATATACTGTATTAATATGAGAGAAATAAACTTTTACTGCCAGCCGTGTCTTTTTTTTTCTTTGAAGTGAAGCCTGGAAACAAGGCAGTAGTCATATCCCATCATGCACTGCTTCTCCTAATGCAGAGTCCTGAGGTGTTTCACAGTGTGTGTTCCATATGAAAGTCATGCCTCAGTTTAACGATCATTAACGTTCAGAACACTGGAGTCATGGTCACCTGGAAGTCATCTGTGCTTTTACCAGTCATCTGTATTAACGCAGTTACTAAGGCAACCGAGCCTAAGAGCTGCACTCTTTAGAATTTCTTAAGAAATCTGGGCGAATGCTACGGAAAAGGTCTATACACACTAGTTTGAAAGATAAGCTTTTGGCAGCTACAGACACATATACTGATTTAAAACTGAAAAGGAGGGAATGATGAATTCAGTAAAGTTGTGAATTGTAAAAACAAAGTCTGCAGAACAGACAGCGCAACCAAAAAATATTCCGACTGTCAAAAGGAATGACAGCAAGCAGAGAGGGAATGCCAGGAATACAGACATGCAGAAAGAGAGAGAAACACGGCCCCACCCCACTCTGAAGTTTGCCGGTTGCGCAGCAACCAGTGAATCGTACAAAAATAAAAGAGCAGGTGAGAAAGATCGGTTTCAGAAAGTGCGTTGTATAATCCTTTCCCATCGCTTTCCTTCTTCCTTGCCGCCCCCTTTTAAGCCCTTTTTTCTTGTCTGTCTTCGTCTCTTATTCTTGCTCCCCCTCCCGCAGTCTGTCCATCAGAAATCTCATTATTGTTGGCTGTGTATACATCTCGGTGTCTCATTAGCAGGCTTCGAGAGCGACAGAGGACACCATGTCTTAACTTCTGTACCAATTTGTCTGCCTCTGTCTCCCTCTCTGTCTGGGAACAGCGTTTCCCACAGTGCATGAGGCCCATCCTTCTGCAAGCTGAATAAGTAAAGATGGCTGAGGTGTGGGGTGAGAAGTCAAACTGCAGAATCATGGGAAATGAAAAAGGCTCTCTTAAACATTATTGGGTGCAGCTTTGCAGGTTGTCTATGTGTTGCTATGTGTGTGTGTTATGCTTTGCTGTCTCTGCGGAATGGCCCCAAAAATGTGGTAAAACCCTACTAAAAATAACCTAGCCTTAGATGGTTTGCTGGTCTTAGCTGGCTTAAGATGGTCTAGCTGAGAGTTCAACTGAAAAGCTGAAACATTATATTGCAACTTTAGTAAATGATAGCATAAGTACAACAGCTTCATAGTAAGCTATATAGTAATTTATTCCTGCGAAAAAGCTGAATTTTTACCAGTCATTACTTCAGTCTTCAGTGCCACATGATCCTTCAGAAATCATATTAATATGCTGATTTGCTTCACAGGGAAAAAATTAATTAATAACAATTTTTACTGACCCGAAACATTTGAAGATACAATTAGAAAAGGTTTTGGGGTTAGTATTCATAATTAATATATTATTTATAATTTATCCCATTTATTCCCGAATTTTTCCCAGACATGAAAATATCCAAATGATGTGTCAAAATGAAATAATAAATAATATTTTTTTTTTTGGAAAAGTGTATGAAAAATTGTGTTTTATGGTCAGTCACAATTGTGACCGGTGGAATAATGAGTGTACTGAATTAACATATTTCTGCAGTCATAAAAATATTATATATCTCAGCCCAGCTATTTTAAACTGTTTGATCACATTCTAGGGTTACTGTTATGCATAAAAAAGTCCTTATACAACATTGATAGGAATACTGAGATAATTTTTTAAAACTTTTTTGTAACATACAGTACATCATACAATTGTTATATTAGTGCTACCAGTATTACAACATCAATATTGTAACTTATTTCTTACATTAGAATTTTTAATTTAGTGCATTATTTTGTCATTGCAACATTTTAGTGCAATTAACAACTGACAGCTGCAATTGGATTTATATTGTATACCTAAGTTCACTGTTATCCCACCGGTCACTATTGTGACCATCAAGATGTTTACTCATTCTATGACCACACTCAACAAAACTAAATATATGTCATTGCATATATTAATACTAGACACCTCAAAGAAAATGTCTACCTAATATCTTCTCCTTTCGTTATCTCCTTTAGTTTTGGAGCTTTGATGTAGCCATCATCTTCTCAAGATGCAAACAGGAAATAAACTGCTCTGGTCATCTGACAATTTGCACTAACCATGTGCTAAGAATTTGCACTAACCACATCAGTCAGTAAGCTTTTTAGAGCTTTAATACCAACGACGGGAATAAGCGTAGTTAGAATAGCTACATATGTGGGAGAGCGTTGCTATTGTGTGACTATTGTATTGCAATAGGTAGCACTTTAAGATGAACCTTGAATCAAGACTAGTTAGCACATAATTAATAATTGAAATGGTTTAATAACAATATTTTGTTATGGTTACACTTTAATTGGTTACAAAATAGATGAAGGATGGTAAAGCATAGTTAATTGTACCCAACATGTAAAATATTACCTGAGAGAAAGAGATAGAGAGAGGGGGGAATAGAGAGAGGAAGAAAAAGAGGGAGAGAGGGCAGAGACCCAAGAAGAGCTCCAACAAAGAAAAGAGGCAACAAAGAAAAGAGCAAAGCAAAAGAGGTAGCAAAGGAAAGGAGCCAGAGCAACAGTTACAGTCCTCTTTTATCCCTTCTTTGACCATGTGACTAAAAACCAAATGTGAGACATTCAAACTGACCAATCAGCAGATTACAACTTCACCCACTGGGCAAAAGGTGTGACAATTAGCAGACCCCCGATGTATACACATGTTGGCCTACAGGCCTTGATCGATATCAGCACTTCTGTGCCTTCCGGAATGCCAAATGGCCCTTTTGTTACTGAAGATAGGTTTGGGACAGGAAAGCAGAAGTCTTTGATACATTTTGACTTTACAAAACATAATGCTGAAACATGTCTAAAAGGCAGTCTGGAACATTGAATCTGTAGAAGACGTCCCCAGTGCGAAGTCTTGGTATCACTTAGTCATAATTCTCACTCAGAGCACTTTTGACCTCTGTCAAATAGCATTACATTTACTTTAATGGAATGTATTCTAAAATGAGGCTTTTTGCTCTTACAATATCTGCCTGTGTCAATATTAAGATCTTAGTGTTGCATCTAACACTGCTTTTCTCTTTTCACAGGTGAACGAGATTTATCATGACCATTCTCTCGGGGCACGAATAAACGTGGTGCTAGTTCGGATTGTTTTGGTCGATGCCAGAAAAGTAAGAAGCATTAATCTACTGACATCATGCATCAGATATCAGATGACAAGTTAAAGACAGCATGAATTCAAAATTAGCCATATTTGTTTTTTATGTTTTTATTACACATTTCTGTATGATCATTATGTTATAATTCATCATTGCATCTTTTGTGCAATTTGCTCAGCCTATGAAACAACTTTACTTTTTCGACTGACGTCACAAAACCCTGTCATTAATTTTTTTCTTAAATATCTTATATTGCTCAGAAATAACCTTATTTGTGGCAAACAACCTTGCATGATGAATTTAATCAAGTCATATATCTAGTTATGTTGGTGAGCTTGGGTATTTCATGTTGTATAGTTTATAATGGTTTATAGTCATATCAAATGTGAACTGTCATTTTTTTTGTTAAATACGTCACAGACAAATATTTGTAAACGATTTGTAGGCTAGCTTCCAAAAAAGTTGTAAACATTTGGGACAGTTTCAACATTTTTGAGGAGTCCCACACATTACAGTGTGGCTTAACCAGTGTTTTGAGTTAAGGATTGGGCTATCTGTTTTTTATTTGTCTTCATTTTTTGTTCAATGGAAGATGGATGGTGTGATTGGAAAACGTGTTTGGTGCTGCTAGTAGCGCAGAAATTATCGTAGAAATCTTCGTAGTTGAGGTTTCATCTAAGACTTCATGTTCAGACTTTAGTTTTCACAGTGAGTGAGCACTGATGTAACCTAAAAAATATGTTTTTCTCTTAATGCAAACCCCCAAATGATCCATTTCGTCTGTAACCGTTTAGCACTTTTGCAGTTCTGTATCATGACAGTTTGACATAACGCATCAGTGGCAAACATGTATAAGATACACACTCCGTTCCTCCCTCTCTTCCACCCTCTGTCTCACACTCACACCTACATAAACACATAAACACACCGCTAGCTTAGCTTACATGCACATTTTTTCCCCACCCGCTTTTGCTGGGTGCTCACCATGGCCTAGGGCCTGTTATTCCACCGGACTGAGCAAACAGGAACTAAAAGCATAGAATTCCCATGGGAGTCTTTTCAAAGTCGCACGCCTTCACAGTTCAACACCAAAGCACACAGAGTGCTGATGTTATGCAATTGCCTTCCCAATACCCCCCACCCCAACACATAAACGCACACACCAGCACCTCCCCTATGGGACCAAGCAAAGGATTCTGGGAAGAAGAATCACGAATGCAAGATAAACAATCAATGATGACCCTGCCTCATTCATTAACACAGCTCCACAAAACGCTGTTCTTCCTGTAACTGGAGATCAGGGAGAGGCTGATCTCAGATCAGGTATCCAGCCTCAGATGTGGTTGACCTGACAGTGACCACAGTTCTAGGTTCAGCTTTCATCTGACACAGTTACTCACGAAGAAAGTCCCATATCTCTTTAAAGGTGGGATATGTATTTTTTCAAAAACGCTTAAGAAAACTGAGTCGGGCCTAGTACCAAAACAAACTTGTAGCCAATCAGCAGTAAGGGGTGTGTCATGATGCGGAGGAGAGAGCACTCAGTGCAATGGGCATTAGCCGAGCCGAGCGACGAGCCGATGACAAAAAGATATAACATTAGATGGCAGATAAAAAACAAAAGAGAAAAACGTCTGCGGAACAATAGAAGGCTTACGATAAGACAAGAAGTAGGACCCGTGTAAATATCGGATCAGCTTTCCAGCGCTGGAGAGAACTCAAGGAGCGGAAGGCCTGCTATCAGACGCCGAGGTTGCTTTGTTTCTTCTCAATAGGTGAGTAACACCGTGTCTACATCGGACGTGTTCCGCCGCAACAGCTAAAGTCTGTCTACACCGGACGCAACAAAAGGGACCGTTGAAAATCATTTGAAATTTGCTGCCTCTGTGGATTTCAAGGCCTGTGGGAATATACTGAATCTGGTAAGCAAGTCAAATTAAATCTTGCTACACTGTCAGGTTGTGCAAGATGAGGAATATTATGTACTTAGGAATCTATAATCAGTTTTTTCAAAGTGATATGTGGTTATTTTGGCTTCAAAGAAAAATGCATTCTTGTCTGCGACTGAAAGGAGAATTATATTATATTCAAGGATATTCAAGAAAGAAGTTCTATTTCTATTTAGAGTTCTATTTTAACCGTACATTAATTTTCCCAAGAGCAGTCATGTACAAGTAAACAGTCATTTACAAAAGGTTGGTTTGCTCAGAATTGCACAGATTATCAGATCATTTATGAAGAATTTCATAACTCACATATTATTAATGCTTCACATAATCAGTAGGAAAGAAGAATATTTTAAACATCTCATGATGTATCTGCTAGTAATGAGAAACTAGAGACATTTAGCATTACGTCACTTGCTCACCAATGGATCCTCTGCAGTGAATGGGTGCCGTCAGAATGAGTCCAAACAGCTGATAAGAACATCACAATAATCCACAAGTAACCCATATGGCTACAGTCCATCAATTAAAGGTGGGGTATGTATTTTTTCAAAAACGCAGGCCGAGTACCAAAACAAACTTGTAGCCAATCAGCAGTAAGGGGTGTGTCATGATGCGGAGGAGAGAGCACTCAGTGCAATGGGCATTAGCCGAGCCGAGCGACGAGCCGATGACAAAAAGATATAACATTAGATGGCAGATAAAAAACAAAAGAGAAAAACGTCTGCGGAACAATAGAAGGCTTACGATAAGACAAGAAGTAGGACCCGTGTAAATATCGGATCAGCTTTCCAGCGCTGGAGAGAACTCAAGGAGCGGAAGGCCTGTGATCGGACGCCGAGGTTGCTTTGTTTCTTCTCAATAGGTGAGTAACACCGTGTCTACATCGGACGTGTTCCGCCGCAACAGCTAAAGTCTGTCTACACCGGACGCAACAAAAGGGACCGTTGAAAATCATTTGAAATTTGTGTCAACACGTCATAAATAGAACACAGCAGCAGTTTTCTGTTGGGGATTTGTCGTGTTGTGCCGCGCCGCATCCAGTGTAGACAGCATCACCGATTATAATGAGTTCTATAGTATTTTGTCGTGCCGCGCCGCTCGCGTCCAGTGTAGACACGGTGTAACATTGGTTTTGCTTTATTTCACAGAACTAATCGTTGCCTGGGTTGTGTACGTATGTGTGGGGCGGGAGCTATCAAAATAGGGGCGAGACCCTTTTGGGGTAGGGGCATGTTTGTTTTGGTGATTTGAAATATCAACATTGGCTACCAGAAATCACTTACCCCACCTTTAATATCTAACATAGACAGAAATGAGGATAGTATTAATTAATTGATTCTTTTTATAAGTGAATCATTGATTCATTCCTATTAATAATTTAATCCTTATTGTTAATCACTGAAACAATGAGTGAGTGAGTGAGTGAGTCATTGAAAGATTCATTCAAACTATTAGTTCACAACACAGATTCATTCAAGAAGTGACTGTCAAGTCAGTGAATTATTTCCTTAACCGATTTGTTAAGACTCTACTTATGACTGAATTATTAAATCATTCACATGAATCACGTGAGGCAATTTGTAAGCAATTCAATCAATAATTTCAGTGGGTCATTGAGTCATTTTTCCTATGGCATCCTATGTGTATATGACTTTCTTCTTTCAGACGAATCCAATCTTGAGTTACATTAAAAATTGTCATTGCTCTTCCAAGCTCTATAATGGCAGTGGGCGAGTGTTTTTTCAACAGTCCAAAAGAAGACAAATAAAGAGCATCCATCCATAATAAAACGTGCCTCACACGGCTCTATTTACACTTTTCTTTCTAACCGTTCCGGATGTCGTAGGATGTAGGCGTAGCGCACGCGCCGGTGATTAGTGACGAACACGGAAGCTCGTTGGAGAGAGAGTTAAACAAAACGCTGGTCATGAATTAGAAGCATAAAACAAGGATTTATAAAGAAAAATGTCAGAGGATTTCGATTACTTTGCTAAAGTAAGGAAACTTTGCTTCCTTTGCTCCTGTAAACAAACTCACGAGACTAGCATATCTCACAGGCGGGTGCGCAATGCATACGTCCTACGTCATCTGCCCGGAATGGCTTGCACGTACAACAGTTAGAGGAAGTGAGAGAAAAGTGATTATAATGTTTTAAATATGGATATTTTTCTTACAAAACTCATCGATATGCTACAGGAGGCCTTTATTCACCCCCTGGAGCCGTGTGAGGCACGTTTTTATTATGGATGGATGCACGTCATTGGACTTCTTTTGGACTGTTTAAAAAACAACACCCACCCACTGCCATTATAAAGCTTGGAAGAGCAAGGACAATTTTTAATATAACTGATTGGATTCATCTGAAAGAAGAAAGTCATATACACCTAGGATAACCTTGAGCGTAAGTAAAACATGGGCTAATTTTCTTTTTTGGGTGAACTAACTCTTTAAGCCTTTCAATTAATCAGATCTTTCAACATTGTTTGTTTGAGCTACCTGACACAGCAACATTTATTCAACCGGTGGCCTGATTTAGTGCCACTAGTGGCTCAGAAATTACACACTTCACCTTTAAATGAGAAAATCTAGAGACAAACTAAAGTGAGCTTTGAAAGAGCAATTTTCCTCTGGGATCATCTGAATAATATGATGTCTAGAAAAAAACCTATTAATCAATAGTGAAGTTAACACCTACTCCATTTATTCAATCAGGTTCAGGAAGAAAGGATCTTTTCTCCAGGAGTGCTATCTGGATGCGTAACCCATGAGGAAGATATTTTTAAGCCACTTAAACATGACAATCCATCACCTTTCTATCTCTGCGATGGAGCTTACCATTACCACAAATGTCAGTTCACCCAGCGGGAGAAATAGCTCACAACGCTATGGTGCCCTCAAATTTGGCTCTTCTTACTGAGACATTATACCACCCCCAGCCATTATGATAAATGGTGATTTTTCCTCTGTGACAGCTAGTGTGTGGGGTTACATGGTGATTACGTGCGGTTTCAGGTGAGATGGAGAGACAGAGGTCCACGGCGGGTCAGGCAGATGGCGTTTCCTGCGCTGATTTGTGGTGATTGTCCCTCTGGCCTCGTCTTTCCAGGATTAAGTTCTTAAAATGCAAACTGTCCCACATGAACTCATCAGGCGGTTGGCACACAGGTCTCTCCCTCTCTGTTTATCTGTCAGTTCTCTCTTCATCTCTGTCCCTGTGCTCGTACAACTTTTGGTTTCCTTTCCATTCTGTCTTTTTCCTTCCGTCTGTTGCTGGTCACGCTTCGTCTGCCTCTCGCTGTGGCTTAAAATGTTGTTTAACTCCATTCAGGGATGCAGTGGCCATAGGGAGCACCGGGACATTCCTAGTGGCTCGGTTGACCTGTGGGCTGGCTGTCGAAACCATATTTAGATAAAAAGTAAATATACAATGATTTTAAACGGCAAAAACCATGCTGAAATCATATGGCAGGCTGGCAACTTCACAGTGGTAGAGTCTGGCATAGACGACATACTCTAGACACAAAATAAAAGCTATTGAATGCATCCCTATTATCTGTTTTCATCTAATATTTATATTTTATTTTATTTCAGCTTTATTCAAATTAACAAAGATATTTTAAAAAAATTGTTTTAGTTAACTATTATAACCCTGGTTTCCATCCAAGTTAAATATTTAATTAAAAATCAGAATATTTCAAAAACATTCATGAATACACCAGCATTTCCATTCTTTGTGTTCAAGAGAACAAAACTGTCACTGCCAGGGGGTTGACGCAAACATGTTTTCTTCTGCGAGTGAGTTATTCAGTCACATGACTTGAGGCAAAGTCACATGTCCTTTTAATTTGCCATTATAGTTTGTCTTACTCAATAATAAATTATCTACCTTCATATTGGCACACTGGTCTTTCCACCCAGCTTTTTTATGCAATGTACCATACTCTATTTTTTAAAATTATTCAGAAATTTGTTTTAAAACAAAATAATGAGCACACAATCCTAGGATGTTTGTCCTCCGTTTATACAAGTAGAATTCCAGAATGTGTCTGACTGAATATGCATAATTTTTATAATAAACACATTCTTACAGGATTATCAGGTCAGCAATTACTAAATACCCACAGTGCTTTAAATGTAAATGTACTAATAGCTAATAAAGCTAGTTCATACAAACGCATTATTTCATTAAAACAAAACACACACACACACATAACTCGATTCATGGCTTCCATAACTCAAACGTTTTATGGTTAAGGTGGGAAATGTCCTGGGATGTTAAAACCATCATCCGCATGTAGTACTTAGAGATACTTCCGATTATATAGAGGCATATTGATGCAGTTGTTCCATTTTAGTAAATTCATCACAATTTTGTTAACCCTTATCTCAACCTCACCCCTCATTCAGTGTGAAACCCTTTCCATGTTTTTTTCTTATTCACACTCACTCTAGATCACTCTAGATCACCCACCTATTTCAAAAGCGCTGCCACAGATATACATCTTTCTCCATCTGTATCTTTTTCTCTCCACCTCTCCCTCTCTCTTTTTCTCGCTCTTACACAAATGCCTGGTTGTTCCACACCCACTCCTCTCCCCTGCCGCCTCAGCCCCAATCAGCATGCAGCCTCGCCCGTCTTGCCAGCAGGTTGTCCATCATTCCCAATTACTGTGGCAACCGTTGCTGCCGGCAGCGGCACGCACCGATCAACCGAGTGACCCCGCACACCTCCAACAAGGTTCCAACATCACAGTCTCTTCCGCACATCTGTTCCGCTCTTCCCCTCACCTAACACCGAAAAGATAGAGACCCTGACATGACACACCCAGCATCAATCCACAGAGCGTGTGTGCATGTGTGCATCTTCGGTGAATCACAGAGAAGATAAAGATGCCGAGACGTTCTTTTAATGAGCACGCTTTCACGTCTGTCATGTATTCCGTTAACAAGAACAAGAGGAAGTCTCTTGTGTACAGAATTCTGAGAAAACACCCTTTGTGACATTATCAACAAACATCTCAGTGATGGAATGAAGATAAGTGAAGATAAATCATGTGTTTAGTAACTAGTTTACATTAGTCTGCTGTCTGTGCACAAACCTACGGCGTAAAAATCCTCAGTCACAAATAAATGAAGTGTAATGAGAGAATAAAGCGCTAGATGCACTTGTTCTGAGAGTGATGCTGAGTTGAGTTATTTCCCACCACCCTCTTTCTTCCCATGGTGCACAACTATGCTTTGGAATGGTGAAGCCTCCCTCTACTGGTTGGTGAAGACATTGCAGCGTAGTTCTCAGAGTTCATGACCTTGATGCATAAAATGCACAAGAGTGAGGCACAGGGAAAGAGAGGCAGTTTCAGGACACGCATCTGGAAAGGATCTCCTACTTCCATGGCTCTCGTGGCCACGTCATCAAAGCACAGCCACGCGTTCCTGTCTGGTTGTTTCTTTGCACACATTTACCTCACTGCACAGGTTATGGAAGAAAAGCGGTGCAATGTTTACGTCTGTGTTCACACGAGCGTGAAATGTAGCAATAATAACAGCGTCACGGCTGCCATTGTTAACAATGTAAACTTTTTTTTCTTTTGTTGTTATTATATAAACATATAGTTTCACTATACAACTTATTTTGATTGGATTGTTCAGTACTTTTAACATCAAAGGACGTTAATGATACTAGATGATACTAGCTGATTGATTAACAATAGTGCCGAGCTTTTGAAGTTTGTGTTGATGTAATTGTTTAGGAGTCTGTCCTCTGATTAAAGGAATGGTCTAGGTTCAACATCTGTGATTTGACTACAGAAAAAAGTTTCGAGTCATCCCTCAGTATTAAAACAAACAACAATTGTTCAGTAATGTACTAATAATGGATGTCTAAGGGTACATCATATTAAATTTACCAGCTTTACTAGCATTAAATGGTCAAGATGTTTGATATAACTAAAAAGACAATGTTAGTATACAGTACTGCAATTTACCTCTCATTTTAACTTGTGTACTTTTAAGTCTTGTGGTTATACACTGCCATTCAAAAGTTTGAAGTCAGTATTTTAAATAAATGAATGGTTTTATTCACGTTAAATTGATCAAAAGTGACACTGTTACAACTAATGATGTTACGAAAGATTTCTACTTAAAATAAATGCTGTTCTTTAAACCTTTCTATTAATCAGAGAATCCTAGAAAACAAATCACAGTTTAAACAACACTGATAATGAGAAGAAATATTGATAGTAAGTTTGCTGAAAAATAGCTTTGACAACACACATATAAATACAATTTTAACATATATTAAAAAAATTTAAAATAGTTCTTTTTAAATTGTAATGTTTTACAATATTATTAGTTTTACTGTAATTGGAGCCTCAGTGAGCATAAGAGATTTCTTTAAGAAACATTAAAAAATCTTGCCGACCCCAAACTTTTGAAAGGTAGTATGCATACTTACATTGGTCTGGCCGTAACAATCATCAGTACTTTCAAAAGTAAATCACCCTCATGTCAGTTCAAACACCTTATGAAATTCTTAAAACTAATAAAATGCTTTGGAATTCTAGCTGTTTTCCCCCACATGATTTCAAGCTCCAAAAAAGTTTCCAAAGCATCATAAAAGTCATCCATTCAATCCATGTGCTGTATTTCAGGTCTTCTGAAGTCATAAAACAAAAGCAAAATAAATTTTTTTTTATAATAGATTCTTTCAGAAATTGATAAAATGTTAAATGGTAAACTATTCCATTATTAGTTGTACTGAACCCATAACTTAATTTAGAATTTTTGTAATTGATTCACACCTTGACCAAATGTAGCTTTGAGTGTAACATCCTTCTCATGTATGCTTTCAGTCCACGAGCCTCATTGAGCTGGGTAATCCTTCTCAGAGTCTGGAGAATGTGTGCCGCTGGGCTTTTGAACAGCAGAGGAAGGACACTAACGATAAAGAATACCATGATCACGCCATCTTTCTCACTCGTCAAGAGTTTGGACCCACAGGGATGCAGGGTAAAATCAACACACATGCACACTAACACAGGTAATCATCAACCTCCAGAGATTGAAACATGCTGCTAACAAGAGCAGATGATATTTCAAACATGAACATATGCGTTCAGTTTAAAAAATATGTATCTGTAAGGACATGCCACAATGATCTTGAAATGACCTTGACTTCAGGCCTCAGACCAGTGGAAGATAAGTGTTAGAAATAACATGTGATGAAGATGTGATGAGGACAAACTTAGTCAGGTGTTCTTATGTGTTGCTAGGTTACGCTCCTGTCACAGGCATGTGTCATCCCGTACGGAGCTGCACTCTCAACCATGAGGACGGTTTCTCATCAGCTTTTGTTGTGGCGCATGAAACCGGCCACGTGTGAGTATCTGCTACAGTATGTCAAAAGATACCTCATATATTTTCATTTATACAGCAGTTCGTTCAGGTCCTTGAGTTATGTTCCTTGAATCTGATTGGTTGAGCATCATTCGAACAGCTGACTTTCCACTGTTTGTGTCGCTAATTAGTGTATTAGTGGTGTGGATTTTACAATGTACTCTTTCTGCATGTTACATTGAAATGTCAGTAGGTGGCGATAAGTGATTGTCTTGTTATAAATAAATCAGTGAATCATTTTAAATTGTTTGCAACCAATTTATTCAACATGGATTCATTGAGTAAACAAGTGACTGGCTGCATCTGAAATTGCATACTTCCTACTGTAGGTGCAGAGCAGTATGTGAAAAGAGTAGTATGTTCAGATTCACAGTATTGATAACATAGTACCCAGATGACGTACTACTTTTGGCAAGATTTTGAAGTGTGCATCAGAAAGTATCTTCTTAGAGATTATGCGATTTTGGACGCAGCCACTATGAGTGACTGAGTAATTTTCTCAATAGATTTGTTCAAAAACAAATTAATTCACGAACAGGACAAGTGACAGCCTATATGATTGAATCATTGAATTATTCACACAAGCAATTTATTCAAAACTCTCAAATTCTCATAATTCCACATAAGACTAAAAATACCAAAATAAGGGGCAAGTTGTTCTCAAAAAAGTAAATTGTATATATGCGTGTGCGTTATAGGTTGGGAATGGAGCATGATGGGCAGGGGAATCGTTGTGGAGATGAGGTGCAGATGGGGAGCATCATGGCTCCACTGGTGCAGGCGGCTTTCCACCGCTTCCACTGGTCCCGCTGCAGTCAACAGGAACTGGGCCGCTACCTGCAGTGAGTGCTAGACAGACATACACAGACAATCTTGACTAGTACGACTGTGGATTATTTACCATCTCATTCTGCCTCTGAAGTTCGTATGATTGTCTCCGTGACGACCCGTTCGAGCACAAATGGGAAGAGCTTCCACACCCGCCCGGGCTGCATTACTCCATGCACGAACAGTGTCGCTTTGACTTCGGGGCCGGATACATGATGTGCACAGCGGTGAGTCTTGAATTCACTGCTGCACAGGCTTTTTCATTCAAGTAATGCATTATTATTATGAGATTGTAAAATCACTATGAGCATGTATAATTCTACAAGCATTCTTCCTTGACAACCATCAGCTTGCCATAACAATCACCATTTGTGGTCATTGGGTTCACCGTAGGTTGCTGTGACCCAGTATGATGTGTGTTATACATGCCAATAATGCATTATGAATGGAACACAGTATTTTGTGTTAAGTGACTGAGTTTTGATATCTGTACATGCCAAAGGGAAAAGGCTTAATGGAACAGAATAGTGCACCAAAAATGTTCAGTCTGTCACTATTTTACTCGTGCTCATGTTGGTTCAAACCCGTATGACCTTCTTTCTTCCGTGGAGCACAAAAGAAGGAGCTTTCAAGCTTTATAAAGGAGACAAAAGCACCATTTAAGTATCATAAAAGTGGTCCCTATGACTCATGCACTTTATTCCAAGTCTTCTAAAGTAATGTAAGTTATACAGTTACCATTCACCGCTCTAGCTCTTTTTGGCATGTTCTTCAGAGAAGCAGCATAAATTCATTAACAAATTCTTCTTTTGAGTCAGATCTTTTCAAATATTTTTTTCATAATTTTGCAAGTTTAAAAGCAATTAAAACATTCTGTGTGTTCCACAGAAATAAAAGTCATACGGGGCGGGCTAACATGAGGGTGAGTGAATAATGAAACCATTTTCATTTTTGGGTGAACAAATCTTTTAGTGAACAAGAGATGAACAAGGGGCCAGATTCATAAAACATTCTAAAGAAAAAAATGTCTTCTTAACTGCCATTTTCATTTTATTTTTTAACTTAAGAAAAAAGTTAAGAATATTTAGCATTCTCAAAAATTCTTTGTAAGAACACTATCTTATTTCTTAAAATTGTTCTTAAGACAAACCTTTCAAGAACTCAAAATAATTTTCTTAAAAATCATCATAAATAATTTCTTAAAGTTAGGATAGCCTCAGACTTGTCTTAAATTCCAAATAGTTAGAATGATTTAATGAATTTATTGGTATATTTCAAATGATTTTATATATTTAGGCATTACAACACTAGCTACATAATTTACATAGTAGGACTAGTAATAAGAATAGCTACAAGACTAGCTACATTAGACTAGCCACAACAACGCTAGCTACATATTATACAGTACATAGTAGCGCTAATAATAAGGGTGTGCACAAGTTTTCTGAAGTGATCAGTGATGACTGATAATGTAAACAATTCTACAAAAATGAGTAGAAATGAGTAGAACGAGTAGAAAACCCATATACAGGACGCGTTTAATGTAGCAGAGCGGCCAAACATATTGGAAGCGTTCACTCAGAAGAGAACGCAAAAACAGCACAAAAATTAATGAAACGGATTGCTGCAGCTTGATACATTCTCTTTAGAAGTAACTGTTCAAAAACATGGCGCATTAAAAACGTGAAGCACTCGTGATTTTTAGAGTAATCTGAAGGAAGCGCAAGAAGGCAATCCTTGAAGTGAGTCTTCAGTCAAGTATTCAGATAAAGACTCATTTTCTTCTTAAGAAAAAAATATGTTTTTAAGAATATATTTGCAAACTTCTTAAGAATCTTTCAGTTGCACTTAAGAGTATTCGATAGCACTTGTTGTCCTTGTTACGCATGTTACATGTACTTACTATTATAATAGCAATAAATTATGCATTATTACATGCAAGAAACCCTAAGCCAAACCCTAATGCTAACCTTAACCATATAGTAAGTACATGTAGTTAAATAATATTACTCAGTACTTAAATACTGTATATAATTACACTGTAACAAGGACACCTTAAAATAAAGTGTAACCAAGTATTCTTACAAACTTCATGGAATTCATTTTAAGGAATCTTACAATTTTATTTTGTGAATCCTGCCCCAGGTTTTAAAACTACTCCACAGCACATCACCTGGTTTTATTTTATATAGATGTTGATATAAAATAAATTCCATATTGACAATAAAAAAAGAGAAAATTTGATGAACACCAAATTTCAAAATGATATTCACTCGTCTATCGGAAAGAAAATGCGTGGCTATAATTATACTGTTTGTAATTCACTTTTGGGAATACAATTGATCAGTTAATCAAAACCAGATGTCATGTTTGATATCCCTTGATAAACTGGATAAAAATGATTTGAAGAATAATTTCTGCTCACAAAATGAGATTCCAGCTGAACAGCACTGCTTGGACTGTACTTCACTGTCTTGTTAAACCATTCCCTTAGCTGCAAAAGGTGGGGCCATCAGGAGCCCAGGTAAGGCGTTCTCCTCAGTCGCAACGTGGCCTCTTTCGTTTGAACTTGATTCAATTCAGATGGTCTTATTGTTAATCATTACATGTTATCAGTTGGTGTTCAGCTCATTGTCATTTTGCAGACACATATGCAGCAGGCTACTAAACCCACAGTTGTTTCTGAAATAATTGGCTTTCACAAGAATTAAAAGGAGTGCTTGAGTTCAATACAAACTTAAGAATTTAAATAATTTTGGCTCGTACTTCAGTTTCTAAAAATAAATGTAAAAAAAATGTGTGTACAGAAATGCACATATACATGCACATGAATACTCAACGAAAGAGCAAATTCCACACATAGGAATTGCATTAGGATAATTTACAACTGGAGGTTCATCCACCCAGAACAGTAGTCCCACTGCTTAACGGTTGATTTAGACACCTTTGCAGCTTAAGTAGCACATTTTTGTATGGAAGAATTGATATAAGTGCTTTAGCAAGAACATTTCTGCTTCTAAACCCTGTGGAATGCCTTGCCACTAGTGTAAACTCTGTTTTTGTTCTGTTTTTCGAACCGAAGGATAAAATTATTCTCTGGAGTAATTGAAAGCATGCCACAGATTCTCTCAATACTGTAGATCTCAAACCTCTTTTAAACATTCTTTTAATGTCAAGTTAACCAGGTCATTGCAGTCTGGTGACTTTTCAGAGAGTTTTCTACATTCATTAGAAAAATATATATCAATGAATAGATTGCTGACTTGAACAAGTTTAACCGTACAGTTCTCAGAAGCATCTAAAAATCTCTACAGGTGCTAAATAATCGACTAGCTTTTGGCCTAGCAATCTTTTCGCTATTTAGCTTGGCAAACTCCAAACAATATTCAAACTGAGACAACAGTAGCAGCCAGCTGGCTACTGCTGAAAACTGTGAGCCATTATTTTGCACTTGGTGTCTTGATGTGTTTAAAACGCTTGTTGGGTTTAGGATCTTGCTAAATGTAGTGTCATCATTAGTACCACAGCCAGAGATTCTGGTCTTGTCTACTACGCCTCTCAGAGGAAGGAAAACAACGAGAGATTTTGCTTAACGTTTGACATTAATTGAGACCATATCCCATCACTGGCCAGCATTCTGTTGTCTAACTTTGCTGTTGGTCACAGGCTGTATCATAACTTAAAGAGTTTTTCGTCATTGCTTTGATTTGCCTGCATGAGATTGCTTTGTTACATAAATGTAACCTGCCCATGAATGAAAATGTATCACACTGTTTCATCATGCCTGAACAACTGTTATAATATTATATTTTATATTAAGTAACTTTTTTTTCAGTTATTAGAAATGTACAGGGCTGTTTTAATAGTGGTGTTTGAACATTATTTTGTCTTTGTAATGAACAGTTTACTAGATTTGCCCCATCAGATGTCCTTCAGTTTGATCCTACCCTGGCCAGCTGTGTTTTGTCATCAGATTTCTCTTTCATTGTGTGAGTTTGAGAATTATTTTTCTTCTCTCTGTTCCTCTGTTTCTCAGTATCGCCCCTTTGACCCCTGTAAGCAGCTTTGGTGTGCTCACCCAGACAACCCCTTTTTCTGCAAGACCAAAAAAGGTCCGCCCATTGATGGCACTAAATGCGGTGATGGGAAGGTACCACTCAGCCTTTCATACAGATCCATCCTGAGACTCACGTGCTTCCTCTGTGTTTATGTGTTGCTCTCTTCCTCTCTCAGCACTGTTTTAAAGGCCACTGTATGCAGTTGACTCCAGACATCATAAAACGGGACGGAAGCTGGGGGATGTGGAGTGAGTTTGGTGCCTGCTCTCACCCCTGTGGAAGGGGACTACAGTTTCGCACACGAGCTTGTGACAATCCACGGTGTGTATCTATCTATCTGTTGGTCTGTCTAAGTTTTTCATATATAGCTAATTTTTTTTCTTCCGTTAACCTCCTCCAGTCCAGCTAACGGTGGACGTATTTGCTCCGGCCCAAGTTATCAGTTCCAGATTTGTAATACGCATGAGTGTGAGGACCCGTACCACGACTACAGAGCCGAGCAATGTAGCATGATGGACAACAAGTTTGAGTACCAGAATACCTGGCACCACTGGCTGCCTTATGAACACCCCGACCGTAAGTAATACGGCAGATTTAATGACCACCGAGTTGAAAACAACTTTTCCTCTGCAAAAAAGTCACCATGAAAACAGTTGGTCTAGATTAAATGTTTTTTTTATAATGTAAATAATTTTAAAATAAGATCTTAAATATTTTTATTTGTAAAGTTTATTTAAATGAATATAATGTAGTTTGAGTTTTAAATATATATTTTAATTCTATTATTTAAATTATTTACATTTTATTTAAAGCTTACTTTAGATTGTTTCCCACTCCTGTCCTGCACAATCTAACTCAGTTTGTCAGCCAGGCCTGTAAGCAGACTGATGTAATCCATCTCTTCGCACAGCTGTTTTCACTTACAGAGTGGGTACACATTAAAATATGATTTAATTCAAACCCCCCTCTTTTTTCCACATGTACTTCTACACTATTCATGACATCACTTAGAACATAACATCTCTCCAGAGTTATTAGCACTGTGGATATCTGCCTTAGTCTTACGATCAACACAGGCACATCCAAAGTAATTCTCATATAAAGAGCCTTTTTGGGCCTTTTCTTTTTTTACTGTCATGTCAATTACGACTGAACTGCAGAATACTCCAGAAAAGAATGTTTGTGGTTCACAAAATGGGGTTGGATACATTAGATCTGATGAGATAATCATTTTTACATAATGTTTTTTTTTTTACATTTTACTCTCTGGAGAAATGTACTCTGTTGGTCTCGATTTGATTTGTGTGGGTTTGCTCTCTCTCTCTCCGTTTTTTTTTTTTTTTTGCCAAATAGCTGTCAGGAATAAAGCGTCAGGTGATTTCTTTCTCAACGCCCATGGAGACTACCCAGAGACACGTTCAGTTATTGAAAAAGGTCTGGAATGGGAGTATGAAAATAAAAACAACAAGGACACCATTCAAACCAGCGGACCCTTGAAAAGCGACATGGTTGTCATGGTAATCTCCTGTAGGAATCCACGCACACACACATTAGTGGATACACAACTTGTCTTAATTGGTTGTCTTTAATTGTATAATTGTTTACTAGATCCGAATGCATGGATCAGCCAAGGTGAAGGTGTCAATCAAATACATCACTGACAATGACAGACTGTGTGATGGTACCAATGAGAATAACATGGTTCCTGATAATGCGGTGCCATATTCCTGGGTGGTGAAAAGATGGACACCCTGTTCCAAGACCTGTGGAGGAGGTAGTTCACTGTAACCACAATCATTTATTTGAGAGTAGTTTAAGAGACAGCCAAGTTTCTACCATGACTGATCATTTTCTAAGTCCTGCCTTAAAACAATCTTGCCTCAGCAACTGTTGCTGTCCACCATATTATCAAGCTCTTAAAAGTGACTCAAATTGGGGGTAATACTTAGTAAAGAGTCTATAAAACACAAAGTGGGCATTACTTAAGGACTAAAGAAGTGGAAGTGCTTGATTGAACTTGATTGAGCTCTGACAACGTTATTCTCGATTATTGTATTTATTTGTATTTCTCTATTCATGATCATGAGGATTTCATTCACTACCTTCTTATGGATAGGTATTCAGATGACGCGTTATGGCTGCCGTAAGAATGCAGAGATGAGGATGGTCCATCGCAGATTCTGTGAGAAAATCAAGCAGCCTCCGCCCCTGTTTAGAGACTGTTACTTGAGAGAGTGTGCTCAGCCCATGTGAGTGTGTGTGTGCCAAATGAGTTAGAAGGAAATTATTATTATTTTTAATTCACATTTACAGTTTTGGGGGCAAGACACACCGAGTGATTGTTTATTTTTACTTTTTTATTAAAACATTACAATCTTAAACATTACAATGACATTTAATAATGTCTTTTGTTAACTTATAAAAAAAAAAATATATGTAGTTAAAAAATGTAGTTTATAGATTTAAAACACATTAATACATAAAAACTTGTGACGCAAAAAAATTCCCTAGCACTACATTTATGTGGCCTGACTTTCCGCAACTATAGTCTGTCTCCAGTAGTCCCTGTGATGCTGTTGTACCTTGCATCACACATGCCGCTTTGGCACCTGTTTAAACTTTGACTGTGGTTGTTTCTATGTGTTTAGCTGGGTGGCTGGAGAGTGGGGCGAATGCAGTAAGTCTTGTGGGAAGACGGGAACTCAGACACGTTCCGTACGCTGTGTCCAACCTCTGGGCGACGGCAAGTTCAAATCCATTCGCAGCCGTTACTGCAGTGATGAGCGCCCAGAGTCCCGCAGAGACTGCAATCGCAACTTGTGCCCTGCTGAGTGGAGGCTGGGCCCCTGGTCACAGGTACAGACCTCTGACAGTACAGGTCTGAGCGTGGGATTTCTTTAACATGAAAATAATGAATATTTGTTTGTGTGTGTGTGCTGTTGTAGTGCTCAGTGACATGTGGTAATGGTACGCAGGAGAGGCAGGTGCTTTGTCATACTCGTGACAACACCATTGGACTCTGTCTGGACTCCAAACCTGCTGCATTGAGACCCTGCAGAATGGATCCCTGCCCAAGTGCGTATTTGATTATGTGCTTCCATTTTCAGAATCTTTCTTTAAGTCGGAAATAACAACCCGAAATGTCTAACAGATCAGTACATTCAAAATTTAAGTCAACATGAAGTGCTGTTTGCAGCCTATTTTTAATTGATATATTTCTGGTTGTAGCAAGATATTAGAGTAGAAAAAATATAGGGCAGGACTTGAGAGCCATTGAGAATTGGTTGGATTGTTAAAAGTGGCCGTAACATACCAAAAATGGAGTCAGATGGTTGGTGGGAAAGGGTTAAAAGTAATGCATAATGGATCTCTCTAAGATGAGGGTGTATATAACTGGTTACACTTTAAAATAAGGATGTGTACATTATCTAACATGATTGAACAATATTTTACATCATGTATTAGATATAAGATTTTTAAATGTTTTTGAAAGAAGCTCACCCAAGCTGCATTTAATTGATCAAAAGTACAATAAAAATAGTAATGCTGTTTTATTACAATTTAAAATCAATTTTCTATTTGAATATATTGAAATTTAAATGTAATTTATTCATGTGATGCAGTCCTGAATTTTCAGCAGCCATTACTTCAGTCTTCAGTGTCACATGATTCTTCAGAAATCATTCCAATATGCTGATTTGGTGCTCATGAAACATTTCTTGTTTGATGAGGGTTGTTGACAACAGTTGTGCTGCTTAATATTTATTCAGTAGGCTATTTTTTGTAGCATCATAAGTGTCTTAACTGCCAGTTTTGATCAATTTAATGCATTCTGCTGAATAAAGGTGTTAAATTCTTTAAAAAAAAACACCCTCACCCTGACCCCAACAATGAACTAGAACTTTCTAACATTAACTAGATTAATAAATAATAAACAATAAACAATAATATGCAATGCTAGCTTTCTATGCCATCTTTATATGTCATCTTCCAAGCGCTAATCAGAAGTCGTGATATCTTCATGTTGATGAAGACCAAAATATATGAAGCCAAGTATTCATATATGAAGTATGGTGAATTGGGATTATTTGAATGTACACATGCTAATGATCTGTCTAGCATGCTTATTAATGTTATTAATGAAAGTTGAATTATCTGTAGCCTACTAGTTTTTGCAGAAATAACAGACTAATTCTTAACACGAATTAACACACTAATATAGATGATTTTTCTTTCTTTCTCTCGCATTCTCTTGTCTCCTGGGCTTTCTCCTTCCCAATCCCTCTTCCACATGCGACAGGGAGCGCTTCCGACTTCAACAAGCATGGCAACTTCCTGATACAGTGGTTGTCGCGTCACGACCCCAAATACCCCGTGCAGAGGATGTCAAGTAAAGCGTCTCTCTCCAGCCACGTTGTGGCGCTGCGCTGTCTCACCTCTCTCAGCTGGACTTTCCCTCTGTCTCTCTGCCTGGCTTTACAAGGCAAACTCCCCTGACTGCCTCCCTCTTCCGAGGCTTGCACGCTTCTTTTTCCTGGGTGGTGGTCCTCTTTTATGGGGCATTCCGATAGGGGGAGGTTTCTCTGTTTCTCTCTCTCTCTCGCTCTATCTCTCTCTCTCCTTTGTGGAGCTCTGTGTTGTGAACGCTGGCCAGTAAGAAATTGTTGACAAAACAAAACATGTAAAAAATTCGGGGGATGTTCGTTAAAGGAGGGGCTTTGTGATTGGATGGGCAGTTTGCGGAGCTAATGATTGCGCTGAGCTTTCCGCAGGGGTGACGCGTTTGTTTGAATCACTGCCCTCTGCAAGCTGTTTCCATATGGCTCACGCTCTCAAGGCGGACGCCGTTTTACAGAGGCGCCGCCTGAGCTGCAGGTGTGAAGGGGAAAAAATAAACATGAAAAGTGGCTAAAAGATAAAAAAAATGACAAAAAAATACCTAAGCTTTATTGTGAATGTGAACTTGTCACAATGAGGAAATCTTTGCTAAGTGCTCATTCCACATCCTAGTTCATTCTGGAAAACTGTTGGAACAAAAACAAACACGTTAAGATGTTAACATGGGACGTACTGTTGAACCGCCATCGTACGTGCTGGTGGCCGATGGTGAACATGAGGTGGAACT